>NC_057799.1:564505170-564520313 GCF_018294505.1 Triticum aestivum
CACACAGAAGTCGTTCTCTCCCCCAAACACCAACACACGAGCACATTAACACCCCTCTCTCTTCTAAAGTCCGGACCCCAATATAGGTCCCTATCACTTTATCTCTTGGGCATGCACACATCTCTTCCCCCACTCTCTAGCTAGGTCTCCCGGCATCTCTCTTTCCCAAGCACACGCACTATGTAGAGTGTATCTTTCCCATACACACAAAATGTCGCCCCCAAACGTCTATCTCCCTAGTTATGTGGTTCTCGCACACTCACCTCACACACCACCCCCACTGCAAAACAAGCACACTTTGTCTCCTTGTGCACCACTCTCCTCTTTCTATCTCTCCCACATGCGGACCCGCCCCAGCTCCTCCCTGTATACATATATGACGTGACTCTTTCCATAGCTCCCTAATGTATCATCGTTCTCGATCTCGCACATTGTTCTCTACACCATCTATTCTAGATCTCTCATGAAGTCCCTATCACACACACGATGACTCGCTTCCCTTGCGTCTCCCTACATAGGCCAATTTCAAACAACATCAACATTGTCTCCCTATCTGTACGCCATTTATGGACACAAACGCCCCCTCTCTTCCTCTCTCTCTCTCTCTCTCCGTCGCTAGCTCTCTCTCTCTCTCTCTCTCTCTCTCTCTTCTCGCTCTCACACCCCTCTCCCACACACAATCGATGTCTCTTCCAAATAGTCTGCTCCCCTCGCCCGCACCCATGCTATCCCACTACTACACATGTCACACCATTCCCCCTTCCCTTATACTAGGTTTACATCATTAGTGGTCTCTCTACTCCACATACACACACTCCCTCTCACACACAAACGCGCGCACAAACACACACAGACACGCACAAACACCCATTAATCTAGATCCTCATCTCTCCCCATGTCCGCATGTGTATCTCGCACACTCACTCTCTAATTATGTATATGTGTCTCCACGTCAACACAAAGCCCCATGTACATGTCTCTCTCTATCCTCCACACACATAGACACAAAGAATCTGTTATCATTGCCTCAGTCTCTAGACATATCACACATGCACACTGTCTCTCTCTCTCTCTCTCGCAAACACGCTCAACAAGGGTTTCCCCGTGAATAACTTACCGTCTATTCATCAACAGTCGTGGCAGTACGGTGAACACGAGACGTGAAAAAGAATAAATCTACACGTGCTTAGACCACCTAGTATGACTACTAGGACTGGAGCAAGCCAAAAAGCGCGCCGCCGTCACCCCCTCCTTATCGGTGACGGGAAAACCTTTGTTTTACACAGTCGAGAAGTCATTGTGCTAAGGCCTCACATGCTGAGGCGTTGAATAGAATGTAGATGCTAGTTTACGGAAACAAGTATCGATAATACGTTTGTATCTCCATACTTATATTTCTTCTCTTATAAAAAACCGAGTTGGTGATGATGGTACGCGTGCCATCTTGCAATATAGACCGTCCGATCTATATCTGACTGATGGAAATTAAACTAAAAGATACCCGCACCCCTCTCCATATTTGCAGACAAGGCCTTCCCTCGTTCATCCTTATCTCCAACAACCTCATTGTTGAGCAATTAAGAAAGGAAGCCTCTGGAACAAACTGGCCTGGTGGCCGCTACCGGCGTCATCAATCCCCATGCCTCCGCTCAGTCCGACCACCGATCACCACCGTGCCCCACTCCTCTTCACCTTATCTCCTATTTCTCGAGATATCAGTAGTTTTTACACATGGGATTACTCCCGCATGGGTCAATCACAACGAGTGTTTTTATAAAAAAAATGCATCTTGATGTTCCGTGCAATGCACGGATCTTGCTAGTACTCCTACAGAAGACTAAGTTGGTGATGATGGTGTGTCTGCCATCCGTCGTTTGTGACCATTAGTTCTACATCTAACGACTATGAGGTAAGTTGTTGCCTTTTCTCACAAACATCCCACTTGTCTACCAATTTGCAGAAAAACCCATAATTAGTATCTTAAAACCAACCACATCCCTCCCTGACCTCACCAAAACAGCCCAAGGAATATATTCTAATTGAAACATAATATATCTCTAGTGATATATGTATATCAAAATTAGAGTGTTTTGTATCAAGTTTCTGAATAAGTATTATTCTAATTATGATTCGTTGCAACGCACATGAACATTGCTAGTATTTCCAACCATGCAAATGTTTTTCCCTAGTATTCCATAGTTTCGAGTTTTCCATCAAGATATTAGTCACTCATGGTTGATATTTACTTTCAATCATGTACACATATGCACTATGTAACTAGCCTTGCTTATTAGGTTCCAAAGCTTAACTTTCACTCATACTTACAATATGTAGAGTATTTAACAAAAAACTACCACTTTCAACCAGCCCTAGGAAGAATCTATTGTACAAAAAATAGCAAAAACATACCCAAAATTTCTTAATCCACGCCAAAAACTACTACCTACCGATTAGGTTAGTTTAAACCCATTTATGACAGGGTTGGCCCACACGTCCGTGCTGACGAGGCAGCTTAAACCAACACATTTTGTTTGACCGTTGACACAAGGGACCCACATCTGACCTTCTATCCTGTTATTCCCCCTCAAATCATTATTTTTCCTGAACATTACTACAAACAGTGCTGATGCGTGTTCGTCGGTGGCGCCGGTGATGAGCGAGTTGGTCGTCGCTCCGCCGGACGGGCCGGACGCCGCGCTGGCCTCCGCACGGGTTGGCAGGCTGGCCCGAGCGTGACTCACGAGCGAGCAAGCCGCCGCGCTGGCCTTCGCTCGAGCCAGATGGCTGGCCTTAGCGCGGCGCGCGCGAGCAAAGCCGCCGCGCCGCCGTGCCAATCTAGCTAGCAAACCTTGCAGACAAGCAGTTGGGCGGAGCTATCTTGGCTAGCTAGCGGCCGTGAGTGCCAGACGGAGCTGGCATCCGGGCTGCCGCAAGATGGGCTCCGCACCGCCGGCGGTTTTGACCTCGCCTTCTGCCGGCGGCGGTAGCTGCGTCCCATGGCCGAGGATGACTAGGTGGACGGGCCGGAGGTAGGAGGTCACTCAGGGATCTTTGTGCAGACTAACATGTAGGTCCCACAAGTCATAACGCCCGGTCGAATAGAAGGCGTTGACTTAATGGGTGACACGGGCCCTGTTTGGATACTCTAAGTCAGAGTTTAGATTCTAACCCTGAACTAACTCTAACCAAAGTGGTGTTTGGATGGTAGGGTTAGATTGACAACAAATGTATCCAAACAGGGCCATGGGTTGAAACGTGCCTATAACGGCACTTTGTAGAGTAGTCGTTTCTTGGTAGGGCTGGTTGGTAAGAGCATGTACAATGGTTGATAAGGTAGTCTTATCTTAAGTCTGCCACGTATGCAAGTGGTAGTAGTTTCTTGGCATTATTAGTGGTTTCTTGCATTATTAGGGGTTTCTTGTAAGGAACAATGTACTACTAGCGACAAAAGGCGATTCTAGGTTGCGTTGTACTCCAACGAGTACTACTAGTGGTCGTGGGAGTGTATACCTCGTTTTGTGGGTTCGATCCCGGCCGAACGCACGGCGGCCTTTTTTTAAATAGTAACTTCGCTGCGAGCCAATATTTTACATGGGTAGTTTGAGTTTTGAAGTCAAACGGACGTGCGGCACCACAATCTAGGTGCACTGGATAGCCTAGCCACGTGAACGGGTTTTCCTTCCCAGCATCTCGTGGCTCGCGTGCTCGCCCTAGCCGCACCTCGCTTGCAGCTTCCTCATCAGCTAGTAGCATATTTAAACTAGCGCCTCCCAATTAAGCCCGAGGAGCCGGAAAAGCCTGGCGGGGCATTGGGAACTGTGCAATATGGCTCTGTACGTAAAGTGCTCTACTACTACTCTGTAGCTTGTGGCGTTGCACGCATGGACTTCACTCCATTATCGACTCTACTATAAAAGAAATTCCTCTTGACGTGTTTTTTTAAACGGAGGCAAAAGCTTTGCTTCATCTCATTCATAAAGAAGGAACTACTAACAAAGTTCGACGAGATCCATTACACCTCCACAAATGGAAGCGAAAAGCCTAGTCTGGCTGTATCAAATAACTCAAATGTTCTGCCCCTGCAGTAACCGTCACTGATAAACAGGCTGCTAGTGTGTGCATGAGAGGAGCGGCTGAGTAGGCCAGCTACGTGAGAGGAGCGGCTGGATAGAGCACCGAGAGTACCCACTAGGCCACTACGCAGGTGTACTTTCCCTGCATTGATAGTACAGCGATGGTTCTAGAGAACAGTAGTACCCTCCACTTCCAACTGTAGCTCCTTGGCCCTGAGATTCAAGAGTTCAAAACTGGTGTACTATACTAGAAGTACAGTACATAGCACTAGTAGTACCCTCGCACTACTAGTTGAGAAAGTAGTAGTAGTACTGCTACAGTACGAGTACGTACTCCTCCGTCACATAATGTAAGACGTTTTTTGACACTAGTTGGCGTGTACAAAATATAGCAAAAATATACCCAAAATTTCTTAATCCACGCCAAAAACTACTAGCTAGTGCCAAAAATTTCTTACTAGTGTTATTATTTACAGTATAATGCAATCCCATAACGTCCCATAATGCTAGTACTAGTAGTAAATAATAGCCTCACCCCTTCGCTACAGTTGGAAGAAACGATCTACAGTTGGAAGGGACGAGGCCCTGCGGTTACTACGCTCTTATCTCCTCCTCGCCAGTTTCCCTCCCCCCGAAGAGAAGGCAGTTCGTTGCTGCTCCCATGGATTCGCCAAGCGGTTCTCCTCCTCGTCAGGGCTGGGAGACCTTGGACGACGATCCTCTGGGAGAAATCGCACGCCGCTCCGACGTCCTCCCCACCGCAAGACTCGGTGCTTCCTGCACCAACTATTTCAAGACGGTGCTTAAAATGGCTTGGGAAAAGGCCATGCTTGTTGGTCTTCCATGCGTCCTCGAGGAGAAGGTTCTTCTATGGGACAATCCTTCGAACAGTCCACTGCTCCCTGGCCATGAGAGGTAGTCGGATTTTGTCTGATGAGCAGGTCAGTAATGGAGTTTGATCAGGTAGTACTTAGTTATTCCATTTCCATCCCGTAATTTCTCCGCTGCCCACCGTCTTATATATAGGTCTAGGTCGGTGCCAACGAAGATTGGCTTGCATACCTCCGACCGGATACCACCATCATTTTGCACAACATCCACAGCAGTGCGGCCGTTCCGGTAGACCCCTTCTCTACCATTGGGATCGGCCTTCTGGACTGGCTGGGCTTGAATACGTATGATGATGCCTACATGAGATTGAAGAAGATAGCAATTGCGGACCCGCCGACAAAGCGACGCAGCTACGACGATTACTATCTCATCGCGGTGTTCGACATAAGGATTGCCATCAATGCAAGAGGCAGTAACGGCAGAGGCTGGCGCATGTTGGCGGCGGCAGATTTGTACCCCTACATGTTCGAAGACGCCGTGCGCCATCTAGGCCGCATCTTCGCGGTGACAAGCCAGGGGACTTGTTTCATCTGGTTGCCATCCTACGGTACGGGAGATTACAAACGGAATGCACAAACCATCATTTGCATCCCTAACGGTACTCCATTATTTTGCAGGGACCAGTCATCCCGCGATCAAAATAAGATCGCCGATCCTGGATGTGCATTTGCATCCGCGACTCGGTCTAACCTGGAACCTTGTAGCTGACTTTGGCATATTGGGATCAACTATCTTAGCAGTCGTTACCCATGGTACCACTGATGTGCAACATGGTCACACAATCTACCACGATCGGACCGTCACCATCTACCCACGTATTCCATTTTTTAACCTCTCGCCTTCTCTTTCATTGTTGTACTAGTACTCTACTTACGTACTAGTAGGAGTACTTTTTACCTTGGAGGACGCGTATAGCTAGCTAGGCCCTTGAAGACTTGAACCCACTAGCTGCCACCATTTTTGTTTTTCCATGTCTTACTATCTCATCCATGTAGCCAACAGTGGCTATATATAATAAGCCAGTTATTTTACTTCCTCTATACCGGAGTAGTACTATTTGCTGCACAGTATTACTGACCGCCATATTTGAGCACAACATTATTATGCATGGACCTTGACTATGTATGTCACCATGTGTCCAGATATGAGATGTCGCGTGTACCAGATGAACGGCGCCGAGTTCGACCCCCGTGATGCTACGTGGGTGCCGAGGAACACTCTTGGAGAGTACTCGCTTTTCATTGGGGACAGCTACCCCATTGTGAAGCGGATGCCACCTTCCGTGCACGACACGGAAGGCCTGCCGTTCATGAAGCATGGTTGTGTCTTCCGTGCACACCGCCGGATGAATGACATGCTGGGACACGCTATCCCTGATTTATGCCGCTTCAGCTTGGATGAGTCTCCATCGTGTGGAACCGGACTAGAAAGCTGCGACAATGATTCCCGTTGCCCACCGCTATGGATCGTGCCATCCATGAAGAACACCCGGGACTGGAACCTGCAGGAGGACATGTAGCCCATCTATAACGTGTAAGTGGAGTACGGTAAATTGTGAACGGTAGCACTGTGAATATATGTAGACTAGTCGTGCACAAATTTATCACATGAATTGGAGATGAACTTGTGTGGCTGGAATTTGTCCTTTAGAATTTATTACTAGTAAATGTGTTATGTGTACGTGCAACTTGTGTGGTTGTTGCACGGGCTCCAACATGCTCTTTGGGAAAAAAGGTGGCACAGCTTTGGATATACGTGACGTGGCGGCATCATACAGTAGCATCGTTCGCTATAGTTGTAGTACGCTCCTACTAGGACGACAACTCCTATAAAACCTTGCGCTTGGCTCTTTGCCTCTTTGGGAGGTTCAACAGTTCATACTCGTGTGAACCTTGCACTTGGCTCTTCGCCTCTTCGGAAGGTCCAACAATGATGATACTACAGTACACATTATGCTTCTGGCAATCTGACACCGATTGAACTGCTGCACATCCACCGCGAGGGCGAGGGAGAGGGAGAGGGAGAGGGCGCGCTATAGTCAAAACCCTCTCCTCGTCCCGCAAACCACCGCGCGCGTGGGCGAGGAAGAGGCGTAGTAAGTAAGCTTCTCCTCGTTCGGCGAGTTGACGGGACACATCAAAGCAGTACTAGTACTAGTCCATACTGTATCCTTTCCGGTTAATATGGCTTAATTTGAAACGAGAAAAATACACTGGCGTTCAACGTATGTAACAATACGCTCTTTATGGTCACTATATATAGTTTTGCGGTGATTATACGATCACTAGCTCATCGTAGAGCACCGTATTGCACCCTACTGACCGGCCACATAGTCGACGTGGCACTTTGTTGACTGGTTAAATTGTCACCTGGTTTCTGGGTCCCACCTGTCAGTTGGCAGAGCAAAGAAATCAGCTAAAAAACAAAGAGTGTAGTACATCTACACTTCCAATGCATTTAGCCTTTAATCTAAATCGATATTGATTGACTAATGCACCAACTTGTGCTCTAGGTATAGGCTACATGTATATCCTTAATTACAGCATGCAACGACCTTCATTTAATCTTCTTCTCTCAATGGTCGCGTGCACACATAACTTTTGGGCGTTAATTATGCCCTGGTCAATGTGTAAATCTCTAAATGTACAGTCTTTCACGGACGTAGGGAGTAGGTTGAGCACTTGAGCGTGAGCGTGTGTGTTGTGTGCCGCATGGGTGCGTGAGTGTTGCGTGCGTCCATGTGTATGTGTGAGTGTTGCATGTTGCATGCATGCATGCATGCATGGGGCTTACTCCCTCCCATTGACATGTTCATATTTCAAGCTTCCTATGGTGATACTCCCTCTATTCCCAAATACGGAGTAAAATCCTCCCTCTGTTCCCAAATACGGAGTAAAATCCTCCCTCTGTTCCCAAATATGGAGTATTTGTCTTTCTAGAGATTTCAACAAGTGACTACGTACGGAGCAAAATGAGTGAAGTGAGCATAGAGGCATAGGGATAATGTAGAAAGGAAGTCTTCGTGTTCCATTATTCCCCATCTCGGTCAGAGAGAACTATTCAACTAGTCTTCGCAATGAAGTGACAATACACGCTGCAGCAGATGGGACACTTAATTAATAAGCTGAACCAGCGTGTTGGTGTTACTAAATCAGCCTTACCCAGTACTGCCATCATGTTTGCCAGTAGAGCACGCTTCTGTCCTCCATTAACTGACATATGGGCCCTCTTGTGGTAGACCCACATGTCATCGGTGTAACTATTTACAATCCGAAGGACGGTATATCCTGGCAATAGTAGTAGAATTGAGATTTAATGCACTTTCTTCCCCGTCTTCCACTCTTCTTCCTCCTCTCTTCCCCATCGTCGGCCGCACACCATCCCCCCCCCCCGCTCACTGCTCGCCTGCCCACGCTATCTTCCTTGGTAGCTCGCGCGTACCATATCCCCCCGCTCACTGCTCGGCCACACGAGGAGAAGCTTCTTCGCTCGCCCGCCCGAATCCACTTCCCCGCTGGCTCGCAGGCACCGAAAACCCCAATGGCAGAACCGACTGACACGCAGAGCCACGATTGGAATTCCCTCCCCGATGTTCTCTTGGAGCAAATCTGTAATCATATGGACCTACTCAGCACCGTCCGTCTGGCCGCATGCTCGGTGTCTTTGTACCGTCTACTCGTCTGCAACCGGCTGGCTCTTTTCAAGACACCCTGCTTGCTGATGCCCGATCCTCGCAAGTGGCCCAGACACCGACTTGACGATCCTACGGAGGTTGCCGTGGTGCCCCTCGACATGCTACCACTACCTGTCCACCTGCCCTTCATGCGCGGCCACTACTGGGCGGGCATGAAGGCCAACTGGATCGTCCTCATCCACCAATCCGGTAGTCCGTGGCGTCTCGTGGATATCTACACCCAGCGAGAGATCACCCTTCCATCTTTGGATACCGCCGCCATCGAGCCTCGCGGCCCGCCGGACACTCCTGCCTACTACGCACGAGACGCGTTGAGCTTTTGGCTCGACCTCTGTTTGCTGAAGGTTGTAATCTGCGAAGTGCCCACACCATCAGAAGCCTACATGGATTACAAGCTCATTGCCGTGTTCAACATGGGATTAGTCTATCTGGAATTCGGTCGCCATACATGATTATGGCTCATCGTCGATCCTCTTCACCCAACACTTCTGTCTGATGCTATAGTGCACAATGGCATCGTTTATGCGGTCGACGCACAGATTGGCTGCCTATACTGGTGGAATCTATCGTCGTGTAATTGTTCTATCTCATCTCATCTTTACCTTAAGAATACGAATGCCTGTTCATTGTTACAAATTTAGAATATATAGTATGTCTATAACCACATCATTGCTATATGTTTGTCGGTGTGGAACGACACCTATGGGATCACAAGAATCCCTACTACGGTTGTCGGGGCGCAGGGTTGCAAGAAGAGCAGGATCAGTAGTTAGCACAAGGATCGTTTACCCAGGTTCGGGCCGCGAGGATGCGTAAAACCCTAGTCCTACTTTGGTGGGTATATTTCAGAGAGTTCTTGAGCTCTCGAACTAGCTATGGTGAGTGCGTGGTTCGAAAGAGCCGAATCCTCCTCCAGTATGCCATGGGCCTCCTTTTATAGGCGAAAGGGGCTGCCACAGTGGCATACAGGAGGTGGAAAGGCGTACAGTATTGCGAGCTTATCGCTCGTATTACAGGACAGGTCACATTTAATGCGCCGCTGAGGTGTCCCCTAGCTTTATCGGGGACGGGGGTGAGGCCCGTCCCGTCCGTCGCCGCTCCTCCTCGCTTCGACACGCGCCCTGGCCAGCGATGCGTGCGGCGCCATGTAGGCAGACAAGCAGCTGAGGTGGCGCGGTGGTAGGGTCTTCACGAAGATCTGCATGCCGCCACACAGGCGCCTGCTGAGTTGGCCTGGAAGCTGCATGTTGCCACGCAGGTGCCTGCCCAGCTGGTTTGGGCTGGCAGCTGCATGCGAACGGCGGTGGAGACTTGGCTGGTGCGGGTCTAGCAGTGGCCCTGCTGGCGTCTTCGGCGAGAACCTTGCCGGGGGGGCCGGCAAGCGTCTTGCCGTGGCGCGCTGTCGTCCCCGGCAAGAATCTTGCCGGGGGTCTCGTGGCTGTCCTTGGCAAGGATCTTGTCGAGGATTGTTGTCTTCTAATCCTCATCTGATCTTGAATATGTCTTCACAAAGATCTGCATGCCACCATGGAGGTGCCTCCCGAGCCCTGGCCCCATGTGGCTGATGGTATTGGGGACATGGGCTCAAGGGTGGCTCGCCCTGTTGGTGTTTGGGCACCCTGCCCCGGCAAGGGTCTTGCCGGGGCTGCTGAGGCAGTCCCCGGCAAGGGTCTTGCCGGGGGAAGCTGCTCCGCCCCTCTGCTTCTTTGCGTTCTTGTTCTTGGCGTTGCCCTGGTTGTCTTGGGCTTCGGTTTTGCCTTGGTTCACCTCCCCTGCTCTGCTTGGTGTGGCCGTGGGCGCGGCTCCGAGTGCCCGTGCACATGTAAAGGGGTACAAAGGTGCGCCCCTTCTTTTGTACACCGACAGGAGCCCTCGGGTCTGGGCCACACATAAGCGCGACACGTTGTTGGGCCAGGCCCAAAATGGCGCGCGGGCAGGCGGGGCGGTTTTTACCGCGGTAAAACTTTTCACACGCTGCACTTCCCATGATCCGCGTTGAATGCGTGACGTGAAGGGGCGCGCATGACGTGGGTGGCATGCGTGGGGCGGTTCCTGCTCGCATTCATCACATCGCAGTAAATGGGCAGCGCGCGCCTTCCCCATGAAAGGAGGGAGGCGTGGAGGCGCGGCTTATTTACTGCGCGGGGCCGGGTTGCGGTCTTCAAGGCGTCCACACCCCACGATCATGGGGTGGGGAGAGGTCGCTTCACCATTCCCCTCGATTCTGCATGTTCGCCACGCGTCCTCCATGCGCTTGGGGTGGCAAGCAGTGGAGGCGGGAAACCGGGCCGTCGCTGGTTGGGGCAGCGGGTCGGTCTCGATTCCCTGCGCCTCTGGTGGCTGGATTGGTCGAGCGGGGCGGCCGAGCCCCGACCCCGCCCCTTTATAAGGAGGGGGAAGGGGGGAAATGGAATCCCGCACTCTTCTGTCATCTATCCCCTCCTGCTTCCGCTTCTTCCTTTCACTCGCCATGAAGAAAGGGAATCCTGGTCCCTCGTCGGTGGCGGCGAGGGTCGCCGCTCGACAGCGCGTCCCTCCCCCTCCTGAGCCCGCGGTGGTGGAGCCGGCCGCGAGGGGAAGGGGGAGGGGGCGAGGCCGTGGGCGAGGCCGGGGCAGAGGTCGTAGTGCTCGGAGAAGAGGAGGACGGGGCGGCGCGCCGGCTTCGCCCCCGCCAATGATGCCTTTTCCGATGGAAGGCCATGTTGGAGACCAGCCCCGCGAATTCTTCATCAGGCTGCGCCGGCCTCCGCATCGCCGTCTTCGTCTCCCCGCCCCGTTTGCTCGGGAGATGGAGTGTGACCCACCCCAATCCCTCAGATTGCACATGAGGGGCTGTGGGAATGGGGGCACGCGGGTCGACGTCGACTTCCCGGCTCCTCGGGTCATGTACCTCCGTCGTGGGTGGAAGACGTTCGCTTGCATCCACAGCCTGACGGCGGGGCTCGTCCTCTACTTCAAATTAATGGAGGACGGCCTGCTCTCCGTCAAGGCCTTCGGAGACTTCGGGACTCGCCTGAAGTGCTGCGTGGAGAGCTCCTCCGACGGAGATTACGACGATGGAAGCTCTTCCTCGAGCGAAAGTGATGAGGAGGACAGCGGGGCAGATGACGGGGACGAGTCCGACTAGGCGTCGGACGCCCCTCGCCTGGGCGGGTGCGGCATCAGCAGCATCTGCACCTGGCCGCTCCTCCGGCAGAATTTTGCCGGGGGTGGGGCGAGCTCCTTGAACTTCTCGGGGCCGTCTCCTTGGGCGGCTGGCGTCAGGATGCTGCGAAAGAGGAAGAGGGTGGGCGGCAAGGCCGTCAACTCGGAGTACGCGGGCACTGACGCCTTCATCGCGTATTGCCGGTCCTGCCGCCTCGTCTTCCAGCTCCTTTCCCGGCACCGTCATCACCGGGCCACCCGTGGGCAGCCACCGAGGTGTTCTCCTGGTGCTTTCTGCTGCTCGTAGCTCGCCTAGGTGCCCCTTTTGCCCTTTCGCCTCCTTGACCTGCCTCCCGAGGAGAGGGACAAGAAAGGAATTACGGGCACCTCATCTCTTTTTTAATCTGTAAGCCTTCGGGCCTTGTTAAATTTAAAGCTTGTAATCCCCCTTGTTCATGTTTTTCATTCCGTACGGACTGTACCTGTGTGGGATGTTTTTTAATGAAAAAGGGATGTTTGCCGGGTTTTTCGTTCGTGGGTAGACCCCGCGACAAGGAGTGAATCCTTGTTACAATTGAAGATAAACGTTTTTCGCCCGGCAACAGGCCTTCTCGTCCCCCCACTTCGCTCGACCATTCTCGCGCTCCTGGCGGAGGCAGGGATGAAGCGGGCTTAGGCTCCTCGTTCTACTTCCTTGCCACCGCGACTACAACCAAATCCGGGCCCAGGAGATAATCCTTGGGTATAGAAAAGGGGAGCATGGTGGCCTAGAAATAAAACGAGGTTTCACATATCCCAGTTCCGTTCCGAAATGCAAGATAGAGGATGAAAGACTTATCTGGATCTGCAGCCCACGGCAACTTTGTCTTGTCGCGGTTGGGTCCTTGCGCTTGCAGCCCCCGGCAACTCTGGTTTGCCGGGGTCGGGACGCCGGTCTGTTTCCTTTCTTCCAAGTCGCTAGCAGAAGTGCTCATGTGCCCTGCGAACCAAAGGAGGACAGAAAAGAAACAGATAGACGTGCACTCGACCTCTAGGCTAGGGGTTAGTCGCCGCTAAGCACTATCAACCCTAACCAAGGAAGAGACTCGACCTAGCATGCATGCTATAACTTAGGGCGTCGGCGCTTCATTTATTTATGCTCAGGGTCTGCGCCTGGCTTTGTACAAAGGGTTACATGCCTTGCCGGCAAAGCTTGTACAAAAGGTGGCTTGCCGGGAGGCCCGGCAAGCCGCGCCTTATGGGTAAAACTTGTGAAGATGCTCGATGTTCCAGGAGTTGCTCACTGGGACAGCATCTTCGTTCTCCAGGCGGACTGCGCCGGGCCTGGTGACTCGTATTACCCGATAAGGGCCTTCCCACTTTGGCGTCAACTTGTTGGAATTCTTGGCCGACTGAACGCGCCGAAGAACAAGGTCGCCTTCCTCAAAGCTTCGGGCATGAACTTTGCGGCTATGGTAGCGACGCAAGGCTTGCTGGTAGCGTGCTGCTCTCACAGCCGCCCGAAGACGATCTTCCTCAAGGAGCATTGCGTCATCTTGCCGCAACTGCTCTTGCTCAAGCTCATCATAAGCGAGCACTCGAGGTGACCCGTATATGAGTTTCGTGGGGAGAACTGCCTCCGCCCCATATACTAGGGCAAAGGGTGTCTGACCGGTGGCTCGATTTGGCGTCGTCCTGATCGACCAAAGAACCGCCGGCAACTCATCAATCCAGCGCCTTCCACTCTTGTGCAGCTTGTCAAAGGTCTTCGTTCTCAGGCCTCACAACACTTCAGCATTTGCCCTCTCCGCTTGGCCGTTGCTCCATGGGTGTGCCATGGAAGCAAAATAGACCTTGCTACCGAGGCCTTGAATGTATTGCATGAAGGTGTGGCTTGTGAACTGCGTGCCGTTGTCGGTGATGACTCTGTTTGGCACACCAAAACGGCAGACCAGTCCCTTGAAGAACTTGACGGCTGACTGAGCAGTCACCTTTCTCACTGCTTCCACTTCCGGCCACTTTGTGAACTTGTCGATTGCAACGTACAAGTACTCAAAGCCCCCGACAGCGCGGGGGAAAGGGCCCAGTATATCGAGCCCCCGGACCGAGAATGGCCAGGAGGGATTGTTTGAAGGGCTTGAGCTGGTTGATGAAGCTTCTTTGAATGGAACTGACATGCTTCACACTTGGTTACTAGTGCCGTCGCATCCTGGAGGGCGGTGGGCCAGAAGAAACATTGCCGGAATGCCTAGCCGGCAAGGGCCCTCGTCCCTATGTGGGAGCCACATATGCCTCCATGTATCTCCGCCAACAGCTCCAGTCCTTCCTCCCGGGGGATGCACTTCAATTTCACACCGTTCGGCCTCCTCCTGTACAGGACGTCATCGACGAACTAGTACAGGCGGACCGACGGGCTACTTTCTTCGCTTCTTCCTGCTCCTCAGGAAGCTCCCCTCTTTGGAGGAATTGGACGGTATGATGCTGTCACGACCGGATTTTTGGGATAATAATTTCCCAGAAAACGGCCTTTGTGCTCACCAGCCCCAGGATTACTGTTAGCTGATGAGACACCAACTTGATACAAGAATTCCAAGCAAGGTACAAAAATATGTAGTACAAGACCATTCTGGCCTAGGAGTACAACACTTGGTTTCTAATGGTTGAGGGCGGAAGCGGTTGGATACATCTGCGTCTATGGGACTCCATTTCCCACAAGAACAGCTGACCAGGATAACTCCTATCTTCGCAAGGCTGCTATCGTCGTTGCGCAAGTACCGGGGCCGTCATCGCGATGCTTATCTCCAAGCAAGGAATCTGGCCAAGACAATAGCCAGGGACAAGCCAGTGAGTACGTTTGAATGTACTCGCAAACATTAAGAACACGGGTATAATATAATAAGGGACAATCCTGCTCCGAAATAATTATGATCACAACGTCTGCCACGAAAGTCTGCGTTGCTCGCATGCAGAGATAATATGAACATGCAGTACGTGGGTGAGTGCTATGAAAGTACTCACAAGATAGTTCAAACATAAGATATAACAAATGTAAACACGATGTATGAGGACAGAATAACAAGTGCAATCAGACATAGAGACGATGATGCATGGGGAAACAAAAAAAAGAAGTCGGGCGGTAGTCCTCCCGGAATCCCAAAGTAAAATACTGAGGGCCAAGCGAGTGTCTGAATGACTCCTCGAGAGGAAAAATGCAAGAGTAGCCATGCCGCAGTCGGGCGTCTAAGCGACACCATATAAAGGGCTTATAAAAGATAAATTAAAAAAACAAGCATGCCGCAGTCGGGCGTCTGAGCGACACCACATAAAGGGCTTATAAAAGATAAATAAAAAACAAGCATGCC
>NC_057799.1:564520401-564632151 GCF_018294505.1 Triticum aestivum
AAAGTAAAATACTGAGGGCCAAGCGAGTGTCTAAATGACTCCTTGAGAGGAAAATGCAAGAGTAGCCATGCCGCAGTCGGGCGTCTGAGCGACACCACATAAAGGGCTTATAAAAGATAAATAAACAACAAGCATGCCGCAGTCGGGCGTCTGAGCGACACCACATAAAGGGCTTATAAAAGATAAATAAAAAAAACAAGCATGCCGCAGTCGGGCGTCTGAGCGACACCACATAAAGGGCTTATAAAAGATAAATAAACAACAAGCATGTCGCAGTCGGGCGTCTGAGCGACACCACATAAAGGGCTTATAAAAGATAAATAAACAACAAGCATGCCGCAGTCGGGCGTCTGAGCGACACCACATAAAAGGGCTTATAAAAGAATAATCACAGTGAGTATCCAGGAGGTAGAACCATCCCAGGGATACTCAATAAAATACATAATGTAAATGGTTAGTCCATATTAATAAAAGGAAATTAAACATGATCCTCAGATGTCACAGGTCATAAACTAAAATCTAGTCCAGCCGTTTCTCCATCCGAAGACCGTCACTGAGTTCTAGCTGATTCGTTCTCCATCCGAATACCGTTACTAGATTCAACTCAGACTGTGGTCCTTACCTGTGAACATGGCTATCCAACAGGATATATCCTCTGCAGAGGGAGTACTATTTTCCCACAAGTAACGGATTTATTTAGTCCATCGGGACTAATTCCGCCTACGGCCTTTTAATTGAAAACACGCCCGACCTGCACACACCAGCTTAACTCACCGGTGTCTGGAATCACCCACGACACCTGCCAAGCAAACCTCTAAGTGGGGAGGCTACAACCTCGACGTAGCATGGGATCAAATTTCTATTCGCGCGCTCTAAGGGGTGCCCCCCTCTCGGTCCCAACCGGAAACACCCATGCCCCCGGACCAAGTGGCATGCCTACCGGAGGCCTCCGGTATCTTCCACTATGGCCTCTCTGTACGGTGTGTGCTTTGGTAAGGGGTTGACAACTTACTGAACCATACCCCGTCTGCGACAGGGACAAGTGGTGGTACCAACAAATAGGGAAGCTACTGATCAAGACTCGACCTACGACCGACTCAGATGGTCCAAGTGTCCTCCAACAATATTACCACTAATGGAATAAATCACCACCCATCAAGCCTCACCATGCCATACCGGACATACTCGTCTCGACGAGGGACTAGGGACAAGCTCGTGTCTACCCAAGACCACGACTTTCCCGGCTCCCTTCTGGTATGCATGAGGAGCTCACGAGGGTGATCCAAATCACTAGCGTATCCATTGCTGACCACAAATTATCTCCAAAAAGCACTCATGCACGAGACTTTATCGTTACATAAAGATAACGCATACTCCAAGTCAAATGGTGTTGTATTCGTATATGAACACCACAACAAAATATTATGCCAGAGTCCAGAAATGCTTGCCTTCAAGAGTATGCAAAGGATGCATTTTTTGAAAGCTTTCTCTTCTCTCCATTATCCCTATTTTGCAAAATATCCAAATAACAAATATTTCAAACACAGTACAAAAAGTAGTCTCAAATATTTTTGAAATAAATCTTAAAATAAACTAGATAAAATTTGAGAGAGATAGGAAAAAGAATCAACTCATTTGGAGTTTTATTTTAAAAGTTATAGCTGGTCAAAGTCTGGTCAAAACTCTGTTTTTAATAAAACCAGAAAAAGGAAAACGCTTCGGGAGAAATACGCTTTCGCAGCAGAGGAGACGTACTCGGGACTTATGCGCCTTCACTTAAAACAGAGAAGACGGCGCGCGGGTCACTGACAGTGGGTCCAGAGGGCCCACTGGTCAGGTTTGACCGTTCTTCCCTCTCCCTCCTCTTCTCTGCCCGACGGGAGCGGGACTCCGGCGATCGCCGGCGACGAACGGCGGCTCCTCGAGGGTATCTGAGGGCAGGGATGGACTGGCCAGACCGAGGCGGTCCCCTTGGTGGTTGCTGGGTCGTCGGAGGTGGAAGGAGTCGCCGGCGGCGAGCTCCGCGTCGGAGGGGGCTACGGTGGTGAAGTGGTTTTTGGGCTCCGGTGGTCTCCGATCGAGGTTGGGTAGTTGGGCAGCTCCGCAAGGACAAGGGGAAGCTACTGGTGGCGCTGGTTAGGCGAGAGAGTGGCTGGCTGCGACGTATCGCACCGGAACTTGGCGGCGGCCGAACTGGCCAGAGTTGGTGAAGACGGTCTTCTCCGGTCAATCCACTGCTAGGGAAGCTCTACGAGGAGGGTCTGAGGTCGCCTGAGGTCTTGAACGAGTTCGGGGACCCTTTAAATAGGTGCTCGAGGTTGGACCGCGGCGGCTGAGGATAAGATCGCCGGCGACAGCCGTGCTGTAGCTGCAGGGCGACGTGGCGGCGACGAGCGCTTGCCGACGAGCTTCGGGATAAGACCGAGCTGTTCATAGGGGCAGCTGGCGCGCTGGTGTGGTTTGGGCGGTGCCGAACATGGCAGAGCTCGCTGCCGACGCCGGCGTGCCGCCAAGGGCTCTGCCAGCGGCGCTGCAGGGCGCCAGGGGTGGCGTGGGGAGTGAGCGAGCGTAGTGCGCGGTTCAGCAGTGGAGCAGGGGCCAGGGACGGGTCGCGTCGAGTGCGACAGTGCGACGCGGTGGCTCAGTGCGCGTGCGTGCAAAACGAGCGCTCTGGGCGCGCCCAGAGCACGCACGGAACCTGCTCAACGAAATGCCAGGGCTGTCTAGAGCGCGAGGGTGGGGCTGGCAAATAACAGGACTAGGATAGAGACAGCCAGGAGCTTAGTGGACAAGGTTGCTGGGTCATTGGAGCAAGTTCATAGTGCAAACTAGGAAACATGCCCAAAACTGATTGTGCACACCAAGTGCTCGACAGAATGCCAAGTGCACTTAGGCAACTCTTGGAGTGGCCAAAATCTCCAGATCAGGGTCTCCTTAGGTGTGGATGATGAAGGCAAGATCATATGGGCAAAATCAGAAACTTGTTAGTGCAAGATTTGCAAAACTCCAGTTTTGGACAGAAAGAAAAAGGGTTTATGGCATGCACTTAAAGACCTCCAATGAGTCCACTCTCCTGGACTTAAGGGTTTCGAAGGGAGGGCTACAAGTAGGAAAAAGGCTCAGGGTCACTAGAGCAAAATAAAATAGGGTTGCAGTACAAATCACCAAATTGGACCAGAATGCAAAAGAGGGTGATTCACCCAAATTTTTCAAAGAACATCACTGGTTTTTTTTGCATAGAGTTGAACTGTAGGCATCCACTGACATCTCCAAACACTTGGAAGAATTTTTAAAGAAATGTTTAAATGGGTTGTAGTGCAAAAGTGCCTACTGGACCATTTGGAAAAGTTGGTGTAGAGCTCAAAATCTCCAATGGCCAAAAGGTATTTTTGCATAAAAGTGATGTGGGAACATCACATGACATCCCCAAATTTTGGTGGAAATTTTAAAGGCACTTGTCAAATGGTTGTAGTGCAAAACGGGCTCCAAATTCAAAAGAAAACATTTTAAAAGAATAAAGCTCTGAGAAAACAAATTTTGCAATTTAAATCCACTGATAAAGAATTGTTTTATCATAGAGAGTATTCAAGTCCAACAATACCTTTTGAAAGTTTTCCACTTGAAGTAAAAATCCACAATAACAAAAGGGTAAATCTTGACAAATGGAAAAGTTTTATTTCCTGGCAACATTTTAATAAATAAGACAAGGTCAAAATTTTGGGGTGTCACAGATGCGCCCATGCCGAAGCCTGGGGCTCGATGGCAAGGGCCAAAGGCATCTCTTCCGCCATGGGAGCGCCTGTCTCTATGGCCAGGGCTTGACGCCCTGCCGGAGCCAGTTGCTCTTAGGCAGGCTCAGTGTGCACGGCAACATCCTTGCCAGCCGTCCCAGGGGGCTCGGCGGGAAGGTACTTGCCGGGACCTGATTTCCTCTGCTTGTTCTGCTCTGTTGATGGTTCGACGGATGGCTGAGTTAAACGGAGCAAAAAGGTACCCGGCTCCACAGGTAGCTTGAATGCAGCACGCTTTGACAGGTAATCGGCGATGTCGTTCTCTACTCAGGGGACGTGCTCCGCTTGGATGCCGTCAGAGCACTCCTCCAGCTTCCTCACCTAATCTACGTAGGCCTCCATCAATGGGCTCTGGTAATCCTTGTTGACATGTCTAACAACAAGCTGCGAGTCACCCCTGACGATGAGCTTCTTAACCCTGAAGTCTGCCGCGATCCTGAGACCGGCGAGCAATCCCTCGTACTCAGCAGTGTTGTTGGTGTACATCTCCCTGGGAAAGTGCATCTGGATCACGTACTTGGGGTGCTCTCCGGTGGGTGCGACGAGCGGCACACCGGCACCGGCGCCTTGCAGCGAGAAAGCCCCATCAAAGCACATGATCAAGTCGCGGTCTGCTTCCTTGCCGGGGAGAGTGGTCTCCTGGATTTCTTCGTCAGGTGTTGAGGTCCATTCTGCAATGAACTCCGCCAAGACTCTGCTCTGGATTGTCGAGGTACTTTCAAACTTCAAACCGAAACTTGATAACTCCAGGGCCCATTCCACAATTCTTCCAGTTGCATCTGGGTTATGCAGTATCCGTTGCAACGGGAGGCGGGTGACGACAGTGATCTCGTGGGCTTGGAAGTAATGACGCGGCTTCCTCGAGGCCATAAGGAGGCCGAAGAGCAATTTCTGCACACCGGAGTACCTCGACCTAGCTCCCTGCAAGAGGGAGCTGACAAAGTAAACCGGGTGCTGCATCATCTTCTTCTTCTGCACCACCTCACTCGATTGCGCGGGCACTGCCTTGGTGGCATCAGACTCTGCCGGGGGCCTCGCCTTGCCGGCACCAGGCCCTGCTGGGGGAATCTTTGGCTTGCCATCCGCTGGTTCTGCCGCCGTCACTGCCTCCTCGTTGACCTCCCACCGTGCCACCAGTGCGGCGCTGACCACTTGATTCGTCGCCGCCAGATACAGCAGCAATGGCTCTTGTGGTTTAGGCGCAACCAGTATTGGCGTGGAGAAAGGTATTTCTTCAGATCCTGCAATGCTGCCTTGGCTTCTGGGGTCCACTCCATCGGGCATGCCTTCTTCAAGATTTTGAAGAAAGGAAGGGCGCGCTCGGCGGACTTGGAGATGAATCGGCTCATGGCGGTGACGCAGCCGGTGAGTCGACACACATCCTTGAC
The DNA here is from genome assembly GCF_018294505.1 of Triticum aestivum. Lineage (NCBI taxonomy): Eukaryota > Viridiplantae > Streptophyta > Magnoliopsida > Poales > Poaceae > Triticum > Triticum aestivum. The sequence goes on from NC_057799.1 coordinate 564,525,581, forward strand.
CCGCTTGGGCGCCTCAATCTGCTCAATAGCCTTGATTTTGTCTGGGTTTGCCTCGATCCCGCGCTGTGACACAAAGAACCCGAGAAGCTTGCCGGACGAAACACCGAAGACACACTTCTCAGGGTTCAGCTTGAGGTTGATCTTGCGCAGGTTGGCAAATGTCTCTTCCAGATCTTGCACAAGAGTTGCCCCATCTTTGGTTTTGACCACTATGTCATCCATGTATGCTTCCATATTTCTATGGAGCTGGGGTTCAAAACCAATTTGGACTGCTCTTGCAAACGTCGAGCCAGCACTCTTCAACCCGAAAGGCATCCGTAAAAAGCAATACGTACCACATGGGGTGATGAATGTTGTCTTCTCTTCATCTTCTCTTGTCATGAAGATTTGGTGGTAGCCCGAGTAGGCGTCGAGGAATGACAACAGATCACACCCGGCCGTGGAGTCGACAATCTGGTCGATGCACGGCAACGGGAAGGGGTCCTTAGGACAAGCCTTATTGATATCTGTGTAGTCAATACACAGCCTCCACTTCCCATTTGCCTTGCGCACCACTACCGGATTGGTCAACCACGTCGGGTGGAGCACTCCTCTCACCAAACCTGCTGCTTCCAACTTCCTGATCTCCTCTGTGATGAACTCCTGCCTCTCTAGAGCCTGCTTTCTGACCTTCTACTTGACGGGTCGCGCATGAGGACAAACAGCTAGGTGGTGCTCAATCACCTCCCTGGGAACACCGGGGATGTCGGATGCTTGCCACGCAAACACGTCGACATTCTCCCGCAGGAAGGTGACGAGCGCGCCTTCCTATTTGCTGTCGAGGGTGGAGCCCATGGTGAAGGCCCCTCCCGTGCCATCCTCCCTGACGGACACCTTCTTGGTCTGTGGCGGCTCAGCTCTGGATTTCTTGCCCTTGCCAGTAGAGCTCTCTAGCACGTCCTCGACGGTAGCACAACACTCCGAGGAGGTGCGCTTGCCAGAGTGGGTGCGAGAGGTCTTGCCGGGCTTCTTCTTCCCTCCCGGGCCTTCAGCGGCAGGAGCAGGTGCCTTGATGGCAGCTCCTGCAATTGCTTCCCGATAGAGTTGGTCGGCGCAAATCAGCGCGTCCTTCTTGTCGGAGGGGACGGAGATGATGGTCAACGGCCCGGGAATCTTTAGCATGTTGTAGGCGTAGTGTGATGCTGCCATGAACTTGGCTAGTGCCGGGCGGCCGAGGATCCCGTTGTAGGGCAAGGGGATCTCGGCCACGTCGAAGATGATCCTCTCCGTCCTATAGTTCAACTCTCCTCCAAACGTCACGGGCAGTGTGACCTTTCCCTTCGGCTGGCTCCTCCCCGGATTGACCCCTTGAAACGTGCCCGTTTCCTCGAGGTCTTCATCAGGAATTTGCAGCCTTTTGATCACGACGGGCGAGATCAAGTTCAGGCCAGCCCCGCCGTCAACCAACATCTTGTTCACCTTGAGGTTGCGTATCGTTGGTGAGACCAACAATGGCAAACACCCGGCCGCGGTCGTGCGATCAGGGTGGTCCTCGGCGTCAAAGATGAGGGGCGTGCTGGACCACTTCAGCGGCTTGTGAGCGTCGAACGACGGCTCCGCCGTTGTAATCTCACGCGCCCACTGCTTGAGCTGGCAGTGAGAAGTATGTAGCGAGGCGCCACCATCGACGCACATGGCCTCCGTAGCCTTCTGGAACTCTTGCTCACCGGACTCATCGTCCTCGTCATGATCATCGTCTTCTTGATTCTTGTCACGGCCCTGGGCGGGCCTCTCTTGCTGGTTGTCCTTGTCGGGGCGGCTTCCTGACCTTTCTCCTTGTCCCACCTTTCATACTCGGCCTTTTGCTTTTCAGCAAGCAGCTCGACTTGTCGGCAGTTCTCGAGGTCGTGGCCCTTGGTGCGGTGGATCTTGTAGTACTGCTTGCCGGAGCCCCCTGGCTTGTCGGCGGCTGCCAAGGCCCGGCAGGCGGCGCACCCGGCAATCTCCTTGTCGGGGCCGTCTACCTTGACCTTCTTGGCGGCGCCGGTGTCGTCAGACCCCTCGACGGCAAGTACGGCCTTGCCCTTGCGTTTCCTATTGCGACGCCGGCCCTTCTTCGTCGGGGTGGCGGCGTCTTCGTCGGTAGATTCGGTTTCTGCACCGGCATCTTCGCCGGGGTACTTCCTTCCCTCTTCAGCCCGGGCGCATTTATCGGCCAGAATGTAGAGCTCGGCCACATCCTTAACCTTGGTCATCGCCAGCTCTTCGCGCATCTTGCGATTGCGCACGTTCTGGTGGAACGCGCTGATCACAGCGGCGGGATGAACGTCAGGGATGTTGTACTGCACCCGGCTGAACCTCTGGATGTACTTGTGCAGGGTTTCCCCTTCCTTCTGGAGAATGATATGCAGATCACTGGCCTGGCCATGAGCTTGGTGGCCTCCTGTGAAGGCGCCAACGAACTCATGGCACAGATCCGACCAAGAAGAAATGGAATCCGCCGGCAAGTGCATCAACCAAGACATAACATTGGGCTTCAGCGCCAGCAGGAAATAATTGGCAAGTACCTTGTCGTCGTGAGCTCCGGTCGCCTGCATCGTGATGGTGTAGATGCTGAGGAATTTGGACGGATGGGTCTTGCCAGTGTACTTCTCGCCGACGTCGGGCTTGAATGTGCGGTGGGATGGCCACTGGAACTGCCGCAGCTCACGGGTAAAGGCCGGGCAGCCTACCTCGTAAGGTAGGCCGCCGGAGCCCCCCAGTGCTGGGTGGTCCATAGCGGGTCCCGCCCGCTGGTCCGACTGGTGGCGCCTATCACGCCGGCGCTCAATAGTGGTCCGAGCATCTTCGTGAGCTCGTTCTCGAAGAACTTGGCGCTGGTCGCGGTGGGTCCGCGGGTCGGACGGTGCTATAGAGATGTTATCACAAGCGTCGTCACGACGGGCAGACGCCCGCGGCGGCTGGCGAGGAGGAGGAGAGGAGGAGAGTGCACCGTGGCCGTAGCTCCCCCGGTCCTCCCAGCGCCAGCATGTGGTGGCTCGGTGGAGCGCCGACCCAAGGGCCCCGCCGGTCGCGAATCGTCTTTGTTGGCGACGGCGACGAGGCTCCGGATGGTGGCCCTCCACTTGTCGAGCTTCTCTGCAGCAGGAGGGAAGTCGAGGAGCAGCTGCGCGCGCGCCAAAGCTTCCGCTGGCGTGGGTGGCGGCGATAGCTGCATGGACCGTGGCGTGCTTCGACTTATAACCATGTTAGAAGGAGCTCCACCACGGCCCAGCGGCTGCGCGCCATTTTCGCCAGCACTTCGGCGGGCATGCTGAACTCCTACATCCCGCGGATGATGCATAGGGCTCTTCCCACGGCGGTGCCCAGGGTCGCCGGCGTGGTGACGCTGTTCGTCGCGCACACCATGGGAAGAGCGCGCAGTGGTCGCCGGCGTGGGTGTCTTGGAGGTTGCTGCGCCGCCCGGAGGTGGCACAACGACACCCCTGGAGGGCCCCACGCCACCTGCGGGGGGGCCAGCTCTGTCTTTGGATCTGGCGACATGCGGCCGGTCGTCGGGTGTGCGAACGACGCCGCTCGCGAGGCTCTGCCTACCAAGGTGATGCTGGTGCTCGCAGACCGCGGCCCGGGTCCTGTCCGCGACCGGGCCGCTGCTCGCCCGTAGCGGTACGGGCCGTTCGGCCCCCGACGAGCCGATCGTCATGGCCGTCTTCTTCTTGGGAGCCATGGCGATGAAGAAACGCTAGGCTAGCTACTAGACCAGATTCTCAAAATTGCGCCCCCTACCTGGCGCGCCAAAGATGTCGGTGTGGAACGACACCTATGGGATCACAAGAATCCCTACTATGGTTGCCGGGGCGCAGGGTTGCAAGAAGAGCAGGATCAGTAGTCAACACAAGGATCGTTTACCCAGGTTCGGGCCGCGAGGATGCGTAAAACCCTAGTCCTGCTTTGGTGGGTATATTTCAGAGAGTTCTTGAGCTCTCGAACTAGCTATGGTGAGTGCATGGTTCGAAAGAGTCGAATCCTCCTCCAGTATGCCATGGGCCTCCTTTTATAGGCGAAAGGGGCTGCCACAGTGGCATACAGGAGGTGGAAAGGCGTACAGTATTGCGAGCTTATCGCTCGTATTACAGGACAAGTTGCATTTAATGCGCCGCTGAGGTGTCCCCTAGCTTTATCGGGGACGGGGGCGAGGCCCATCCCGTCCGTCGCCGCTCCTCCTCACTTCGACACGCGCCTTGGCCAGCGATGCGTGCGGCGCCATGTAGGCAGGAAGGCAGCTGAGGTGGCGCGGTGGTAGGGTCTTCACGAAGATCTGCATGTCGCCACGCAGGCGCTTGCTGAGTTGGCCTGGAAGCTGCATGTTGCCACACAGGTGCGTGCCCAGTTGGTTTGGGCTGGCAGCTGCATGCGAACGACGGTGGAGACTTGGCTGGTGCGGGTCTGGTAGTGGCCCTGCTAGCGTCTTCGGCGAGAGCCTTGCGGGGGGGCCCGACAAGGGTCTTGCCGTGGCGCGCTGTCGTCCCCGGCAAGAATCTTGCCGGGGGTCTCGTGGCTCTCCTCGGCAAGGATCTTGTCGAGGATCGTTGTCTTCTAATCCTCATCTGATCTTGAATATGTCTTCACAAAGATCTGCATGCCACCACGGAGGTGCCTCCTGAGCCCTGGCCCCACGTGGCTGATGGTTTTGGGGACGTGGGATCAAGGGTGGCTCGCCCTGTTGGTGTTTGGGCGCGCTGCCCCGGCAAGGGTCTTGCCGGGGGAAACTGCTCCGCCCCTCTGCTTCTTTGCGTTCTTGGTCTTGGCGTTGCCCTGGCTGTCTTGGACTTTGGTTTTGCCTTGGTTCACCTCCCCTGCTCTGCTTGGTGTGGCCGTGGGCGCAGCTCCGACTGCCCGTGCACAGGTAAAGGGGTACAAAGGTGCGCCCCTTCTTTTGTACACCGACAATGTTCCTCTCATTTCCTAGATTTTTATGACCACACATGTTATTGTTAGAGTTGATATGAGAAAAATTGGTATCTAATGATTGTTAGAATAGATATTATGAGTATAACCTCATGATTGCTATATGTTACTCTCATTTCCAGGATTTTTATAACAACGCATGTTATTGCTTAGAGTTGATATGATAACTGTAGTAAGTGCTATGGTAGAATATGAGTAGGCCCTGTCATATGTGTTCTCCTCTCATTGTTACATGATGTTTGAACCATGATATATTGCTAGAATATGAAAGCCATTGGCTTATTTTTTTTTAACTTGGGGTATGATTATGACCACGGCATTGCAATTCTCTGTCTATGATATGTGTCACTGTTATAATAATCTTAATTCCATACATACTCTGCACATGATTGTTTATTTTTGTCCTTTTGGTCTCCAATTTGAATTGTTGCAACAGACGCAAATGCGCTGGCCTTCATGATTCCAGGACCTGGAATCATACCAACCGATGGGTGGTGGTTTATCGCTCGTTCAGCTGACGGTGGTCATTTGATGCTCATTTGCATGTACCAAATTGACCAAACCATTTCATCAAACCACATGCAATACAATGCCTGGGGCGTTCGTGACATTGATGGCTATGGCTGCTTCGTGTTCGAGAAAGATCCCAGCTCCGTTGGGCCAGGCGTATTCAACTGGAGGCGGGTTTACAGCCTCGACAACCACTACATGTTCCTCGGGCTCAATTATCCGATAATCCAACCAATCATCGATCATATCACCGGCGATGATTACCGTGCTATGCAACTTCCATTCACCAGGGGGGACTGTGTTTACACATCATACCATGGGTTTCATGAATCACCATATCCAGAGATTCGTCGACACACCTTGTTGCGAGATAATCTTCAGTGTGTGAAAGGCATCAAGCTTCAATGCGATGGATGGCTTTTGCAAACCCGACATGCGGCGATGTGGTTCATGCCAACAGCAAATATGCACAACTTGATTCGTACTGATATGTAGACTGAGCCATGTATTCCGCTGCTGTAGCACGACCCTCTTTTGTTGGACTGTTGTTAGTTTGAAGCACTCCTCTGGTTTGAAGGATAGATACCTTTCTGGGATCAAGTGCATCCTAACTCACCTGCGCAGGATGTACTGATAATGATGATGGAGATGTTGTGCAGTATATATATGTATATATCACTTAGGCTTCAAGTGCGTACTTGTTATGTTAAACCTATGATTAAAATGTGACACTAAATACGACTAGTAAGTAGTACAGTAGCAGTACTAGTATACGTCGGTCAAATTATTCATCATGTCCACACATTGAATTGACGTGACAACATGCTGCGCGTGAGGTGACATAAGAATCCCGGCGGCGTGTTCGGGTATTCTGGACTTCAGATTTCGAGTACCACTTATCTGTCGAAATCTTTCATCATTCACTTAAAACAGTCGATTGATCATACATTGAGTACCATATAACTGGAATTAACCCATGCAAGTCGAAGAAGGATTGGCCGGTGCTGCCGGTTGGCGTCAAGTTCGATCCCACAGATCAAGAGCTGATCGAGCACCTTGAGGCCAAAGTGAATGCTGACAGCGCGAGATCTCACCCTCTCATCGATTTTTTCATACCAACCATCGACCGCGAGCACGACATATGCTACACCCGTCCTGAGAAATTTCCAGGTAAGACACCGATCGGCCGTCTACTTGCACAAACATATTCCTTTGTTTATAGCTCTATTTTTCTTTTTAGACGCAGATCTGGTGAAGCAATTACAATTTGACAGTTAATAAAAAGTGAAACAAGTGACTGCAACATGCCAAAGATGTTATGAAAATGCCAACTACGTACACTAAAACCTGTATTCGACAATACTGCAGGTATCACACTGAGTGGCCTAAGAAAGCATTTCTTCCAGCGCAATTCCAGAGCGTTCAAAAGGGGCACGTGGACGCGCCGCAAGATACAGTCGGAGTGCGGCATGCACGCGATGTGGCACAACACCGGCAATACCTTGCCGGTGATGGTCAACGGCCGGCAAACGGGCAGCAAAAAGGTTCTGGTGCCGCACACCAACAAGAACTTCGACCAGCAGAGGACCAACTGGGTGATGCACCAGTACCACCTCGGGGACCTGGAGCAAGAGAAGGAGCGGGAGCTGGTCCTTTGCAAGATTTTCTACCAGACAAACACTAGGGCCAGGAGTAAAAAGATTATAAGTTAGTTTGGTATTGGTACTTGTACTACCTTGTCGTCCGCAAGTTGGTATTGTTGTTAACGATCTTTTGGTATGAACTTGGCATTTGCTTCCAACCATCATGCCGAGGGTCGACGTGGATATAAAGCTGATTCATTTGCTTCGAAACGAATTTTCAGGCACCTAATTTTTATTTGATGGGTAGCATAAGCACTTGTCGTTCGAATTCCCAGTTCTCCAAATTTTTCGAAACAAGTGCATGCTCTTATTATCACGATGAAAAAACAATATCCCTGCTGCATCCCAGTTATCAGTCTGTACTTGCAGAATTCTCTCGTTTATTGAGCACGTATATTGTTTTTTCAGGTCGAGCAAGTTTCAACTGGGCTGTAGACTGCTCAGGCTTGGTTTTGTTTTTAACAGGCCCAGCCCATGACGATAATGGGGCACAAAGATCCAGCAGGTATCTACTGGCCTCTGGCCCGCCAGCGTTAGTTATATTTTCTCTTACAACATCCGCAGGCACTTTTTTTACCGAATCAAACACACAGCCCATTTCTATTTTCCTTTTGAAACGCATGTCCTACATCCGTTTTCTAATCTCTACCTATAGTTTTACTAGTTCATATACACGTATCATTATATTGAAAATACATAAAATTCACTTTTCATATTTACATCCTTATTTTTGTTGTTGTTTTCCCTCCCAGCGCTGATTTTTTTACCACTGGTTTTCCCTTAAACCAACTCAATTGTCCCACGTCTTATTTGCTTACAAAAACAAAACGATTTTTTTGGCAAATCAATAAGTTCTTATAAAATGTTTATCATTTCGGGATTACAAAAGTTTGGACTCCAGCGAAATATGCAAAATAAGGTTGAACTTTTTGACCGTGGTCCTGGGTAGAAAATGGGCTGTAATAAATTACTTAAGAATTAGCAAATGGGCTGCAAATTATTAAAAAATAGCAAATGGGCTCTATGTTGTCTGCCACAGATTTGGAGGCTCACTTGTGGGCCTACTAAGTTCATGCGTACACAAGGTTTATCAAAAAAGAAACTTAGTCAACAATCGACTCTACCAGCGTCAGACCGTTAGATGTCAATCTAACGGCAATCGTGCTTCTTCAGTCTCTGATCTTCCTGCCCCAGCCGCCCAAACCAGCGCCATTGGAGCCGCCTGCTCCTGCCTCCCGTGGCCGGCTGTGCTGCCGGGCAGGCCTCACGGCCCCATCATATACTTGCATCCCTGGCCTGTCTATCCCTCTACTCACCCACACCTCCTGTTATTTTCCGGCGACGGCAGCCGAACCAGTCAACCCTCGTACTCTCCATCGCGTGGGCAGCCACTACCGTGTCTTCCCCGGCTCCGTGTCGTTCCCTTCGTAGGCCTTGCCGTCGTCCACCGCCCTGGTGCTCTCGGCGCGGCGTGGTCAACATGGTCAACGAGCGACATCCATCGGAAGTGGATTGTACGTGGAGAGGCTGACAGCTAGGTCCATGGCCGCACACAAGGAAATGCCTCCTTATTACGCGCAAAATAATGATTCCTCCACCTAACATCTGGGACCCGCCGGAAGGGCCTCTATATTTCGTGAAAAAAACGTTCCCTCTGCTGACAGGTTGGACCCACCAACTATATCTTCGCACGCAAGGAAGTGCCTCCTTATTGCGCACAAAAAAATGAATACCCCCTGCCAGCTGGGACCCACCACAATGGGAGGCTGACTTGTGGGCCTACTAAGTTGACGGGGACGGAGGGCTTTGTCAACTTAGTCAATATGAACGATTCTAGCTCCAGTGACTGTACGATGTCCATCCAACGGCCTTAGTGCTTCTTCAACCTCTGGTCTTCTTGCTCCAGCCGCCCAAAGCAGCATCGGTCGTGCCGCATGCTCCTGCCTCCCGTGGCTGGCTGTGCTGCCGCGGAGGCCTCACCGCCCCCTACTATTCCCACCGCTGGTCAGGCCCTGCGGCGACGCCAGCCTCACACCGCAGCCGAACCAGTAAACCCTCGTACTCCTCTCCGCGCGGGCTTCCACTGCCGCGTCTTCCCCGGCTCCGCGTCGTCCCCTTCCTAGGCCTCGACGTCGTCCACCTCCTTGGTGCTCTCGGCGCGGCATGGTCAACGTGGTCAAGGAACGGCTTCCATCGGACGTGGACTGTACGTGGAGAGGCTGACAACTGGGTCCACGGCCGCAGCAAGGAAGTGCCTCCTTATTACGTGCAAAATAATTATTCCTCCACCTGACAGTAGGGACCCACCGGACGGGCCACCGTATTTCGCGAAAAAACGTTTCCCCCTGACTGCTGGGACCCACCAGCTACATTTTCACACGCAAGGAAGTGCGTCCGGGCAAAAAAAAAAACGATTCGCCCCCTGACTGCTGGGACCCACCAGCTACATCTTCGCAGGCAAGGAAGTGCCTGACAGTCGGGACCCACCTGGTCGAAGCGTACGTAGCGTTGTCATTCTGGTCGTGAACGTGTACGTACATACTAGTCGATGTAGAGGCGCGCACGTAGCATGTACACGTACGTACAGCGGCCAGTGTGCAAGAAAGAAAATACGGCCACGTACGTACATACGAGCAGGGTCTCGAACGCCTACTCGCACATACGTACGGCCAGGGCTCGTGTACATGGCTGGGTCGGAACGGAGAAACAACGTCGTCGTCGTGTTCATGGGGAGCTAACCGGCTGGGTCGAAACTGAATGCGTCGTCGTGTTCATTGGGAGGGCTTGGACGGAACAGCCGATGGAAACGAGGCCTGGCGTACCGCAGAATGGAGGAAACGGCCTTGTGTTCGACCGGCCACGTTCGAAACGGGATGCTGTTCATCGGGACGGGTCTGGCGTACCACAAAATGGAGGAAACGGACCTCCTACGGTCGAAACGGGGGTCCTGTTGATCGGGAGGGGTGTGGCGTACTGCAAAACGGAGGAAACAGACTTGTGTTGGAGCGCTACGGTCGAAACAGGGGTCCTGTTCATCGGGAGGGGTGTGGCGTACCGCAAAACGGGACTCCACGGGATATTGTTCATCTCCACCGTCGACCCCCTCCAGCCTCCACGGGCTACTGTTCATCCACCGTCGACCTCCTCCAGCCTCCACCTGCGACTGTTCATCCATCCTCCACCGCGCGCTACTCGACCGGCTATTGTTCAACAGCCCTCTCCATGGGCTCATGTTCAACCACCCCTCCACGGGCTACTGTTCATCCAGCCCTCCACCATCTACTGTTCATCCTGCCCTCCAAGGGGTGGTCCTGTTCATCCTACCCTCCATGGGGGTCCTGTTCATCCAGCCCCAACCGGCTCGAACGATCGGGGTCCTGTTCATCCACCCCCACCGGGAACTGTTCATCCAAACCCCCCAGCAACGCTCACTGTTCATCCAGAGGCAACGCCACGGGGTCCTGTTCATCCACCCCCACCGGGAACTGTTCATCCAAACCCCCCAGCAACGCTCACTGTTCATCCAGAGGCAGCATCGATCGGCTTCAGTTAGCAGTAGTAGCGAAGGAATAGCTCGATCGGGTTCAGTTAACAGCCATCGATCGATCACTCGGGTTCAGTAACACGTAGCCTGCAGTGCAATCGCTCGGGTTCAGTTAGAGCCCAACGCCTCGCTCGGGTTCAGTTAGAGCCCAACGCCTCGCACCCACGCGCGTGCGTGTATGAGAGAAACGCGCATCGCTCGGCCCCGACCACCCACCGTAACCGGGAACACCCCGATATTTTCCTCGCCCTCGCTTCTACCACGGTTTTTTCCGTCATGGACGGCCCAAAGAATGTCATGCAGCTGCGTCTCCGGCCCGCCCAGGACGAAAAGCCCATTTTCTGTCATGATTTTTTGTCATAGAAGTAGGACCCCACCACATCTATGATGATACCATGTTTTGTCACAATTATCGTCATAGAAGTGTCATAAGTATGACAGAATTTTTTTTCGTTTGGCCCAAAATGTCACGAATGTGTCTTTTTTTTGTAGTGTGACAAAGGGAACAACGTATGTTGTTATGCGGTTTGACCGATAAATATCTTCGTAGAATATGTAGGAACCAATATGAGCATCCAGGTTCCGCTATTGGTTATTGACCGGAGATGAGTCTCGGTCATGTCTACATAGTTCTCGAACCCGTAGGGTTCGCACGCTTAATGTTCTATGACGATTTGTATTATGAGTTATGTGATTTGATGACCGAAGTTTGTTCGGAGTCTCGGATGAGATCGGGGACATGATGAGGAGTCTCGAAATGGTCGAGACGTAAAGATCGATATATTGGAAGGCTATATTAGGACATCGGAAAGGTCCGAGTGATTCGGGTATTTTTCGGAGTACCGGAGAGTTACATGAATTCGTATTGGGCCTTAATGGGCCATACGGGAAAGGAGAGAAAGGCCTCAAGGGTGGCCGCGCCCCTTCCCCATGGACTGGTCCGAGTTGGACTAGGGAAAGGGGGCGCCCCCTTCCTTCCTTCTCCTTCTCCCTTCCCTTTTTCCTATTCCATGTGGGAAGTAGAATCCTACTAGGACTAGGGAGTCCTAGTAGGACTCCACACTTTGGGCGCGCCCTATGAGGGCCGGCCTCCTCCTCCCTCCATCTCTTGGTCGTGTGCGGTGCCCCCCTCCACCATAATCCACGTCGGTCATATTATCGTAGTGCTTAGGCGAAGCCCTGCGCCGGTAGCTTCATCATCACTGTCATCATGCCGTCGTGCTGACGAAGCTCTCCCTCGACACTCTGCTGGATCGTGAGTTCGTGGGACGTCACCGAGCCGAACGTGTTTAGATCGCGGAGGTGCCGTACTTTTGGTGCTAGGATCGGTCGATCATGAAGACGTACGACTACATCAACCGCGTTGTCATAACGCTTCCGCTTACGGTCTACGAGGGTACGTAGACAACACTCTCCCTCTCGTTGCTCTGCAACACCACGATCTTGCGTGCGCGTAGGAAATTTTTGAAATTACTACGTTCCCCAACACTATCATGTATGCAATGCTATGTACCAGGCCTGATGTGTGCCTTGCTATCAGTTTAGCAGGGAGGTACCAAAGTAATCCAGGAGTGGATCACTGGACAGCAGTCAAGAATATCCTGAAATACCTGAAAGGACTAAGGATATGTTTCTCGTATATGGAGGTGACAAAGAGTTCGTCGTAAACGGTTACGTCGATGCAAGCTTTGACACTGATCCGGATGACTCTAAGTCACAAACCGGATACGTGTTTTTATTAAATGGTGGAGCTGTCAGTTGGTGCAGTTCCAAGCAGAGCGTCGTGGCGGGATCTACGTGTGAAGCAGAATACATAGCTACTTCGGAAGCAGCAAATGAAGGAGTCTGGATGAAGGAGTTCATATCCGATCTAGGTGTCATACCTAGTGCATCGGGTCCAATGAAAATCTTTTGTGACAATACCGGTGCAATATTCTTGGCAAAGGAATCCAGATTTCACAAGAGAACCAAGCACATCAAGAGACGCTTTAATTCCATCCACGATCAAGTCAAGGAGGAAGACATAGAGATTTGGAAGATACATACGGATCTGAATGTTGCAGACCCGTTGACTAAGCCTCTCTCACGAGCAAAACACGATCAACACCAAGACTCCATGGGTGTTAGAATCATTACAATGTAATCTAGATTATTGACTCTAGTGCAAGTGGGAGACTGAAGGAAATATGCCCTAGAGGTAATAATAAAGTTGTTATTTATATTTCCTTATATAATGATAAATGTTTATTATTCATGCTAGAATTGTATTAGCTGGAAACTTAGTACATGTGTGAATACATAGACAAACAAAGTGTCACCAGTTTGCCTCTACTTGACTAGCTCGTTAAATCAATGATGGTTATGTTTCCTAACCATAGACATGAGTTGTCATTTGATTAACGGGATCACATCATTAGAGAATGATGTGATTGACTTGACCCATCCGTTAGCTTAGCATGATGATCGTTTAGTTTGTTGCTATTGCTTTCTCCATAACTTATACATGTTCCTATGACTATGAGATCATGCAACTCCCGAATACCGGAGAAACACTTTGTGTGCTACCAAACATCACAACGTAACTGGGTGATTATAAAGGTGCTCTACAGGTGTCTCCGATGGTGTTTGTTGAGTTGGCATAGATCGAGATTAGGATTTATCACTCCGGTTGTCATAGAGGTATCTCTGGGCCCTCTCGATAATGTACATCACTATAAGCCTTGCAAGCAATGTAGCTAATGAGTTAGTTACGGGATGTAGCATTACGGAACGAGTAAAGATACTTGCCGGTAACGAGATTGAACTAGGTATTGAGATATCGACGATCGAATCTCGGGCAAGTAACATACCGATGACAAAGGGAACAACGTATGTTGTTATGCGGTTTGACCGATAAAGATCTTCGTAGAATATGTAGGAGCCAGTATGAGCATCCAGGTTCCGCTATTGGTTATGGACCGGAGACGTGTCTCGGTCATGTCTACATAGTTCTCGAACCCATAGGGTCCGCACGCTTAACGTTCGGTGACGATCGGTATTATGAGTTTATGTGTTTTGATGTACCGAAGATAGTTCAGAGTCTCGGATGTGATCACGGACATGACGAGGAGTCTCGAAATGGTCGAGACATAAAGATTGATATATTGGACGACTATATTCGGACACCGGATGAGTTCCGGGGGTCACCGGATATTTATCAGAGTGCCGGGGGGTTGTTGGAACCCCCGGGGAAACTAATGGGCCAACATGGGCCTTGTGGGAGAGAGAGGAGAGGGCCTAGGGCTGCCCCCCCTTTGGAGTCCGAATTGGACAAGGAGGGGGCGCCCCCTCTTTCCTCCCTCTCTCCTCTCCTTCCTTCCCCCTTCCCCCTTCCTAGTTGGATTAGGAAAAGGGGAGTCCCCCTCTCCTTGGCGCGCCTCTAGGCCGGCCGGCCTCCCCCTTGCTCCTTTATATACGGGGGCAGGGGGGCACCCTAGAACACACAAGTTGATTGTTTCCAGCCGTGTGCGGTGCCCCCCTCCACCATAATCCACGTCGGTCATATCGTAGCGGTGGTTAGGCGAAGCCCTGTTCCGGTAGCATCATCATCACCGTCATCACGCCGTCGTGCTGACGAAGCTCTCCCTCGACACTCTACTGGATCTTGAGTTCGTGGGACGTCACCGAGCCGAACGTGTGCATATCACGGAGGTGTCGTACCTTCGGTGCTAGGATCGGTCGATCGTGAAGACGTACGACTACATCAACCGCGTTGTCATAACGCTTCCGCTTACGGTCTACGAGGGTACGTAGACAACACTCTTCCCTCTCGTTGCTATGCATCACCATGATCTTGCGTGTGCGTAGGATTTTTTTTGAAATTACTGCGTTCCCCAACACTCATGAGGTTGAACAAAAATGATGACTCAAGCTCCAACAATCCATTCATTGGATGACGAAGAGAAAAAAAGTTGCGGGGAAGGATTGACGAGCCACCATGCCAATGATGAACCATCAACTGATAGGAAACAAGTGGGAGAAGGGGAGGCCGTCCGTGACGCCGCGGCGACTAAAATGTCTACCACATGGGCGGACATTTTTTCCAGAAGGAAGAAAAATAAAGAGGAAAGGTACAAGCTAACGTTGGATGCACAAAAAGAAAGAATAGACTGGAACCCGGAGAGGATGAACAACAAGTTACAAAATTGAGAGGGAGAAAATAGACTCAAAGAAGCAAGAGACGCGTGTCAAACGAGAGCTCGACCTACGTTATGCCTTACAACTCATAGACTCGGTTTAATCTCCGCCGTCGATCTACATCCCAAAATCACAAACTTTTCATAGACGCTGTCCATCCATCCATTCACGGATTCACGAGGAGGAAGAAAATGGGCAGCCGTACGTACCCGCGTCACAAAGGCAGGCAGCCGGACCGTGGCACGACAAAACGGGCGCATCGAGGTACCGACAGCCGACTCGGAGAGGGCGATCGCATTTGCTGCCACCGAGACTCGGGAGAAGCATCTCGTCACCCACCCGCCACCGTCTCCAAGATCACGGGGCTCCGGGCATGCCCGTATGCCCGTCCACGTCCGGCGCGCCCGTTTCAAGGCCCCGTTGAAAACAGCGTGCTGCATGCGGCAGGTTCGAGAGTGGTCGTGCTCACGAAACCACACTCGACGTCGGGCTCTGGTGCGTTTTCTTTCTACTCCCGGTGGTTGGGGTCTGGGGCGATCTTCAATGGGCTAAAGAGGATGCGATGCCTCCCTGGTGACATGTGAAGCAGAAGAGGTCAGAAGAGAAGAAACTAGTCGAGCACGAGCAGAGGAGGAGGCTCTGTCCTCGCCCACACCGCCACGGCAATTTTTTCATCCTCGGCCTCGGGTACGTACGTACGTGGGAACTTTTGTTGCGTGCCCGTGAGGCCGTGATTACTGCGCTGCTGCACGCACTGACCTGGCCCGCGTGGAACTCCGCCTCGCCTTCTGCACGCGCCGCTGCCAAGTGGGCAGGGCCAGAGCCAGAGCCAGGGCAGCGGCGCGCTTCTGGAACCCGAGGGCACGTGAAGCGAACGAGACGCGCTGTTAATGCCTCCTGGTCAACGTACGTGGTAACTGACTAGTAGTAGCACCGGTGATGGGCACCGCTATGAGTCCATGACACGGCCGAGAAAACTGGTTGTAGGTAACCGGAGCGAGTGGCTGGCACACGCCGGTCCGGTGGCATCAGGGGAAGAACGTGACGAGCGGAATGGGCCGCTACGCCACGCCACACCCGGCCGAAAAATGAAGGGGTTCACGTGCACGTTTGCCGCTCCGGAAGAGAGTAGGAGTATCTCCGTTATCCATACTACTCTCTGGAAGTATACGTACTTTCGATAGCAGGAGTGTGTCGCGTCGGGTCACGAGGCTGTCAAACGTTCCAGTCCAACGCAGCTTTTACAGGAGGGGTCCATAAAATCCAAGACCGCTAGATATCCCAAGTACTATCACAGTACTGTATGTAGCTTCAGTGTTAGTAGTAAAAAAGAGAGTATGTAGCTCAAAGACTGTTCTGGAAAATCAAAGCCCTGCTACTGACTGATCACGCCAAGACAGTGGTAGTAGCTCGGTTACGTTACTGTAGCGGTAGAAAGACGACAGTACGTGGAGTCCAAAGCACTACTACTACAGTGGAGGAGCAGCATCACAGATCGACAGATCGATAGGGCGGTCCACATCCGACTAGGATACTCGCTCTTAACCAATCAGCCCGACTGACCCGCTTAAAAACCCAACTAAATTACTCCCGCAGACGCATCTCTCCACCCTAAACAAACGAAGCCATTTGAAAACCACCCCGACTCCACTTTGCCAGCCTACAAGACCTCCCCGCTCCTCCACCCCGGCCTCCCTCCCTCCCCGGGTCCGCCACGCCACACCACGGTCACCACCGCGCCCAAGTCCAGCCAGGGACGGCAATGCACAAAGCAGCGGCGAGGAGTGAGCCATGAGGTGCCGGACGCACCCCTACGAGAGCGCGGTCGGCGTGTGCGCCGCCTGCCTCCGCGGCCGCCTGCTCGCGCTCGCCGCCGCGCAGAACCAGGCGCCCTCGCTGCCCCCGCCGCCGCCGCCGCCGGAGCCCGTCCCGCTCTTCCCAAGGTCGGTGTCGCCCTACGTCTGCCCGCGGAAGTCCGACGCCGCCTCGGGGCCGGGGCCGTGGCGCCACCCGTCCAGCCGCCTCTTCTTCCGGACGCCCCAGGTCGGGCCCGGCACCGGCTTCGAGGAGGGCGACATCGGGTTCCAGATCAGGCGGAGGCGGAGCAGCAAGCTCTCCGCCCTCGCCGCGCTCTTCGGCGGTCACCGCCAGCACCAGCACGACGGATCGGAGGAGAAGGGCGCCGATGGCGGAAAGGAGAGGAAGCACGGATCTTGGCTCGCCGGGATCATGCCGCGCGCGCGCGGGCGCCGGAAGGAGGAGCCGCCCACGGAGTCGCCTCGGCCCCCGCGGCGGCGCTCCTCCCGCGTGATCAGCAACCGGGGGCTCTCGCCGGTGCGGTGCTCCTACGAGGGCAGCGAGGAAGGCGGCTCGGTGGCGGACTCGCCGTGGCGGCCGTCGCCGATGCGGAAGACCCCCTGCCGCCGCCTCCTGGGCGGCGCCGGGGCCGGCGTGTCGGGCTTCGCGGTGTGCATCAGCCCGCTCGTCCGCCCCAGCCCGGCCCGGAACCACCACCGCGGCCCTCCGGACGCCCCCGCCCTGTCCGGCGAGCTCCGGCCGTCGCCGCTCCACCAGCCCTCCGCCGGGTCGTCGCTCCACCACTGCCGCTCCTGGAAGCTGGCCGACGGCGGCCGCTTCCGGTGAGCCCACCTACCGTCCCGCCCCGCATATTCCGATCGTCCGTCCCAGATTCCTCAGTCAGAGGCCATTTTTTTCGGGGCTTTCCCCCCTTTAGCTTTACTTGTAAACTGGAGAAGGAATTTGGGGCCCGGATAGGGGCTCCGTTCCGCTGACATGTGGGCAACTGTATTGGTGCCTGTCAGCTGAGCATGCTGTAAAAAAAGCTTCATGTGTCTGTGTATACTGAGTAGTTCATTTATTTGCGTGTCAGATTATCACAGTATTTTTTGTGTTTGAGATTCTGCGATGGATCTATACATTTAGCAGCAGCGTGGTCATGTGGGTGGAATTGAATGCTGGCTGGCATTATGAACGGGGGGATCTAGTGTCTCGGTGGAGGGCTGACACCATCACGTTCGTTTTTTATATGCACATGTCGTCATGAGCCGTCCATGGTCTATGGAGTTGTTGATCGGTAGATGTAGAGGGGTCTGTTGGAATGGATGGATCAGGGTTCCGGTGACGGAAATTTGTTACTGCAATCGTCGTTGGTGCTATTGGGTTGATGTTTCCATCAGTGCGATTGTGTCTTCCGGTTAGATAGTCCTCAGTCCTCACGATGACAATATCATGGCACACGCTAGAGAAGCGGTCTCAAAGGCTTATGGAAGCTTCCGATCGCTTCTCGAACAAATTAGCACAACACAGGTTGCGTGACATTGCAACCGCAAGCTTCTGACTTGTGCGTTTCTTCCACAAGGTCGGTGCAGTGCAGAGACGGTGCCGAAATGGTGGTACTGATTCCAGTTGACTATTACGCGATGTCCTCATCAAGTAGCGGATCGCGGGTGCGTTTCGGGGAACCGTGGCGTGAGGGTGCCACGGGACACCTGGGCGCCCAGAGGTCAGCCCGTTCACCGCCCACTCGCTCCAGGTCAACTTCCGATCTACTGTTCCGCTGTCTCAGACAACAAACATTACTTTTACATCGCAAAAAAAAAACATTTCTTTTAGGAAATCTCAGACAAGAGCTGCGGGGTGGAATTGGAAAGAAAGAGCTCGCAATCATTAGTCATGGAGTTTTGCTTAGCTAGAACCCACCGGCACTGGCACCTACCTGGGCAGGGCAGTTGAGCTCGTCGGCGCGAGCGTCTGGACAGAATTGACAGGCTCGTCGCGCACTCGCCCGCGAGCTTTACTTATCGCGGATCATGGAAAAGCCCCCCAATTATGATCGCTTTGGCCGGGAAAGATCGCCGCCTTTTGGGTTTCTATAAGTTGCTCGGTGGTGGTGGTGGTGGCCGGTGGCCTCCGCGCGGAGGTTGCGATCCGGTGCATAGCGGTGGGAGCGGCTGGTGCACGCACGCCGTGGTGCTCGCCTTCTGCTTGCCTGCGCGTGTGCCACCGTGTGGTGTGCTCCTCTGTCACCTCGTGTTTTTTTTTGGAAATAGAAAAACCTGTTTACGAGGAAATTCCCACCGGATAGGCCCATAGCGATAGACGACCAGCTAGAGGCCCAGCCCAATAACACCAGGCCCAACTTAGGACCTCTACGGGTCAATCCCAGCCCGTGATGATGATACCAAGCCCATCGGCACCCTGACCCTAACCTTCAGTCAGGTGTGGCTGGCGATACTCGGAGGTATCTGTTGCTTCATGCAAGACAATAGCTCGGCTCGACTACAGGGAGCCGAAAGTGCGTCGGCACACAAACCATGTGGGTTCGTCACGTTGATGTAATGCACTTGGTTTTTTTACTTTTATTTTTATTCTGGAAATACTTAGTACATATATACAAAAATAAATCACAAAATGTTCATGCAGTGTAAAAAATGTTCGCTCAACATTTAGAAAATATTTGTAGCACTAAACAATTATCTGCCATTTTAAAAATGTTCACGTGTTTCGAAAAAAATACACGTGACCTTTAAAAAAATGTTATGCAACACAAAGAAATGTTCATGTAAATCACAAAATGTTCTGTACCAGCCACAAAATGTACATTACATTTGTAAAGTGTTCAAACTTTTCAAACATCTGTTTGTGACATTTAAAAAAATACAATATAAAAAAATGTTCGCATAGTTTATTTTTTTGTATCATTAAAAATACATCTCAACATTTATTTGCAAAGTGCTTAACTCATACTCCCTCTGTAAACTAATATAAGTGCCTCACGGGTCCGCAGTCGTTCTTTTCCTATTCTTTTTTATCGCATGGATTGAGAGCTTGCCTACTTCATACCCGGGCATGCTCAACTTTCTCTACTTTTCTTCCTCCCTCTCTAATTTTCTTCTTCTTTGCCCAAGGAGGAGCCGGGCTCCTCCGCAGGCATCTGTTTTGGTCCGCATGCATCAGATCGAGCCATTTTGGACCACCCAAGCGTACTTGGATAGTTGTGGCAGCTGTCCATGGTGTATCATTGGTTGCTTTCTGCTAGTGGCCGGTGGCCTACACCGGAGGTTGCGATCCGGTGGATCATAGTCGGTTTCGAAGCGTGGGGGAGTGGCTAGCGCACGCTCGTCATGGTGCTAGCCTTCTGCTTGCTTGCTCGTGTGATGCGGTGTGCTGCTCTGTCACCTGTAACTCTCTCGGCTCGCAAGCTCCCCCTAGTTTAGCTTCAGCATTTAACATATTTTTTCTGCTTTTTTAGTTGAACATATTTGTTTCTGTATGTTCACAGAAATATGTTCTTTTAGGCAAACAGAAAGACCTGTTGACGAGGGAATTCCCACCGAGGATAGGCCCATCGAAATAGATGACCTAGCTAGAAGCCCAGATCAATAATACCAACGTCCAACCCAAAGGTGTGAGCATCGCCAGGTAATGACCTTGTGCGTGAGCATCATCATCAAGGGACCAACAATGACCTGGCTCGATATCATCATCAAGGGACCAATAATGACCTTGCGCGTGAGCATCGCCAGGTAAAACTGGCGCATAAGGTCTCGTATAGGAGGTCTCAATAGCCAGGTCACAAGAAGGTCAAAAAGGTGTGTCATAAAGGCTATCGGGCTATGTCTCGCTTTATGCGAGACAACAACTATGTGGGAGAAACTATCTAAGGGGTCTCCCTTCGGGGGTTCACGTAGTGGTCACTTAGGGAGTCCTGGACTAAGGGGTCCTCGGGCGTCCGGCCTGTTAGCCATGGGCCGGACTGATGGGCTGTGAAGATACAAAGACCGAAGACTCTACCCGTGTCCGGATGGGACTCTCCTTGGCGTGGAAGGCAAGCTTGGCGTCCAAACATGAACATTCCTTTCTCTGTAACCGACCTTATTGTTGGAAATATGCCCTAGAGGCAATAATAAAATGGTTATTATTATATTTCCTTGTTCATGATAATTGTCTATTGTTCATGCTATAATTGTGTTATCCGGAAATCGTAATACATGTGTGAATACATAGACCACAACATGTCCCTAGTGAGCCTCTAGTTGACTAGCTCGTTGATCAACAGATAGTCATGGTTTCCTGACTATGGACATTGGATGTCATTGATAACGGGATCACATCATTAGGAGAATGATGTGATGGACAAGACCCAATCCTAAGCATAGCACAAGATCGTGTAGTTCGTTTGCTAGAGCTTTTCCAAATGTCAAGTATCATTTCCTTATACCATGAGATTGTGCAACTCCCGGATACCATAGGAGTGCTTTGGGTGTGCCAAACGTCACAACGTAACTGGGTGGCTATAAAGGTGCACTACGGGTATCTCCGAAAGTGTCTGTTGGGTTGGCACGAATCGAGACTGGGATTTGTCACTCCGTATGACGGAGAGGTATCTCTGGGCCCACTCGGTAATGCATCATCATAATGAGCTCAATGTGACCAAGTGTTTGGTCACGGGATCATGCATTACGGTACGAGTAAAGTGACTTGCCGGGAACGAGATTGAACAAGGTATTGGGATACCGACGATCGAATCTCGGGCAAGTAACGTACCGATTGACAAAGGGAATTGTATACGGGATTGATTGAATCCTCGACATCGTGGTTCATCCGATGAGATCATCGTGGAACATGTGGGAGCCAACATGGGTATCCAGATCCCGCTGTTGGTTATTGACCGGAGAGTCGTCTCGGTCATGTCTGCATGTCTCCCGAACCCGTAGGGTCTACACACTTAAGGTTCAGTGACGCTAGGGTTGTAGAGAT
The DNA here is from genome assembly GCF_018294505.1 of Triticum aestivum. Classification (NCBI taxonomy): domain Eukaryota; kingdom Viridiplantae; phylum Streptophyta; class Magnoliopsida; order Poales; family Poaceae; genus Triticum; species Triticum aestivum. Next base: position 564,547,181 of record NC_057799.1, read on the forward strand.
ATTAGTATGCGGAAATCCGAAAGTTGTTCGGAGTCCCGGATGAGATCCCGGACGTCACGAGGAGTTCCGGAATGGTCCGGAGGTAAAGATTTATATATGGGAAGTCCTATTTTGGCCACCGGAAAATGTTCGGGATTTTTCGGTATTGTACCGGGAAGGTTCTAGAAGGTTCCGGAGTGGGGCCCACCTGCATGGGGGGACCCACATGAACGTGGGTAGTGGGGGCAAGGCCCCACACCCCTGGTCAAGGCGCAACAAGATCCCCCCTTAGAAGGAATAAGATCATATCCCGAAGGGATAAGATCAAGATCCCTAAAAAGGGGGATAACAATCGGTGGGGAAGGGAAATGGTGGGATTTCTTTCCCCCACCTTTGCCAACGCCCCAATGGACTTGGAGGGCAAGAAACTAGCCCCCTCCACCCCTATATATAGTGGGGAGGCGCATGGGAGCTGCACCCCTGCCCCTGGCGCCTCCCTCTCCCTCCCGTGACACCTCTCCCTCTCGCTGAGCTTGGCGAAGCCCTGCCGAGATCCCCGCTGCTTCCACCACCACGCCGTCGTGCTGCTGGATCTCCATCAACCTCTCCCTCCCCTTGCTGGATCAAGAAGGAGGAGACGTCTTCCCCAACCGTACGTGTGTTGAACGCGGAGGTGCCGTCCGTTCGGCGCTCGGTCATCGGTGATTTGGATCACGACGAGTACGACTCCATCAACCCCGTTCACTTGAACGCTTCCGCTCGCGATCTACAAGGGTATGTAGATGCACTCTTTTCCCTCTCGTTGCTAGAAGACTCCATAGATTGTTCTTGGTGATGCGTAGAAATTTTTTAATTTCTGCAACGATCTCCAACAATGGCATCATGAGCCAGGTCTATGCGTAGTTTCTATGCACGAGTAGAACACAAACTTGTTGTGGGCGTAGATGTTGTCAATTTTCTTGCCACTACTAGTCTTATCTTGTTTCGGCGGCATCGTGGGATGAAGCAGCCCGGACCGACCTTACACGTACGCTTACATGAGACAGGTTCCACCGACTGACATGCACTAGTTGCATAAGGTGGCTAGCGGGTGTCTGTCTCTCCCACTTTAGTCGGATCGGATTCGATGAAAAGGGTCCTTATGAAGGGTAAATAGAAATTGGCATATCACGTTGTGGTTTTGGCGTAGGTAAGAAACGTTCTTGCTAAGAAACCTATAGCAGCCATGTAAAAAACTTGCAACAACAATTAGAGGACGTCTAACTTGTTTTTGCAGCATATGCCGTGTGATGTGATATGGCCAAAAGGATGTGATGAATGATATATGTGATGTATGAGATTGATCATGTTCTTGTAATAGGAATCACGACTTGCATGTCGATGAGCATGACAACCGGCAGGAGCCATAGGAGTTGTCTTAATTTATTTATGACCTGCGTGTCAACATATAACGTCATGTAAATTACTTTACTTTATTGCTAAACCGTTAGCCATAGTAGTAGATGTAATAAATGATGAGACAACTTCATGAAGACACGATGATGGCGATCATGGTGTCATGCCGGTGACGACGATGATCATGGCGCCCCGAAGATGGAGATCAAAAGGAGCAAAATGATATTGGCCATATCATGTCACTATTTGATTGCATGTGATGTTTATCATGTTTTACATCTTATTTGCTTAGAACGACGGTAGCTTAAATAAGATGATCCCTCGCAATAATTTCAAGAAAGTGTTCCCCCTAACTGTGCACCGTTGCGAAGGTTCGTTGTTTCGAAGCACCACGTGACGATCGGGTGTGATAGATTCTAACGTTCGAATACAACGGGTGTAAGCCAGATTTACACACGCAATACACTTAGGTTGACTTGACGAGCCTAGCATGTACAGACATGGCCTCGGAACACGGAAGACCGAAAGGTCGAGCATGAGTCGTATAGAAGATACGATCAACATGAAGATGTTCACCGATCTTGACTAGTCCGTCTCACGTGATGATCGGACACGGCCTAGTTGACTCGGATCATGTTTCACTTAGATGACTAGAGGGATGTCTATCTGAGTGGGAGTTCATTGAATAATTTGATTAGATGAACTTAATTATCATGAACTTACTCTAAAAGCTTTACAATATGTCTTGTAGATCAAATGGCCCACGCTAATGTTGCCCTCAACTTCAACGCGTTCCTGGAGAAAACCAAGCTGAAAGATGATGGCAGCAACTATACGGACTGGGTCCGGAACCTGAGGATCATCCTCATAGCTGCCAAGAAAGATTATGTCCTAGAAGCACCGCTAGGTGACGCACCCATCCCAGAGAACCAAGACGTTATGAACGCTTGGCAGCAGCGTGCTGATGATTACTCCCTCGTTCAGTGCGGCATGCTTTACAGCTTAGAACCGGGGCTCCAAAAGCGTTTTGAGCAACACAGAGCATATGAGATGTTCGAAGAGCTAAAAATGGTTTTCCAAGCTCATGCCCGGGTCGACAGATATGAAGTCTCTGACAAGTTCTTCAGTTGTAAGATGGAGGAAAATAGTTCTGTTAGTGAACACATACTCAAAATGTCTGGGTTACACAACCGCTTGACTCAGCTGGGAGTTAATCTCCCGGATGACGCGGTCATTGACAGAATCCTTCAGTCGCTTCCACCGAGCTACAAGAGCTTTGTGATGAACTTCAATATGCAGGGGATGGAAAAGACCATTCCTGAGGTATATTCAATGCTGAAATCAGTGGAGGTGGAGATCGAAAAGGAACATCAAGTGTTGATGGTGAATAAAACCACTAAGTTCAAGAAAGGCAAGGGTAAGAAGAACTTCAAGAAGGACGGCAAGGGAGTTGCCGCGCCCGGTAAGCCAGTTGCCGGGAAGAAGCCAAAGAATGGACCCAAGCCTGAGACTGAGTGCTTTTATTGCAAGGGAAGTGGTCACTGGAAGCGGAACTGCCCCAAGTACTTAGCGGACAAGAAGGCCGGCAACACCAAAGGTATATGTGATATACATGTTATTGATGTGTACCTTACCAGCACTCGTAGTAGCTCCTGGGTATTTGATACAGGCGGTTGCTCATATTTGTAACTCAAAGCAGGAGCTGCGGAATAAACAGAGACTGGCAAAGGACGAGGTGACGATGCGCGTCGGGAATGGTTCCAAGGTCGATGTGATCGCCGTCGGCACGCTACCTCTACATTTACCTATGGGATTAGTTTTAAACCTCAATAATTGTTATTTAGTGCCAGCTTTGAGCATGAACATTGTATCAGGATCTCGTTTAATTTGAGATGGCTACTCATTTAAATCCGAGAATAATGGTTGTTCTATTTATATGAGAGATATGTTTTATGGTCATGCCCCGCTGGTTAATGGTTTATTCTTAATGAATCTCGCACATAGTGTTACACATATTCATAGTGTGAATACCAAAAGATGTAAGGTTGATAATGATAGTCCCACATACTTGTGGCACTGCCGTCTTGGTCACATTGGTGTCAAACGCATGAAGAAGCTCCATGCAGATGGACTTTTGGAGTCTCTTGATTACGAATCATTTGACACGTGCGAACCATGCCTCATGGGTAAGATGACCAAGACTCCGTTCTCTAGAACAATGGAGCGAGCAACCAACTTATTGGAAATCATACATACTGATGTGTGCGGTCCAATGAGTGTTGAGGCTCACGGTGGCTATCGTTATGTTCTCACTCTCACTGATGACTTGAGTAGATATGGGTATGTCTACCTAATGAAACATAAGTCTGAGACCTTTGAAAAGTTCAAGGAATTTCAGAGTGAGGTTGAGAATCAACGTGACAGGAAAATAAAATTCTTACGATCAGATTGTGGAGGGGAATATTTGAGTCACGAATTTGGTACACACTTAAGGAAATGTGGAATAGTTTCACAACTCACGCCGCCTGGAACACCTCAGCGAAATGGTGTGTCCGAACGTCGTAATCGCACTCTATTGGATATGGTGCGATCTATGATGTCTCTTACCGATCTACCGCTCTCATTTTGGGGCTATGCTTTAGAGACTGCCGCATTCACTTTAAATAGGGCTCCGTCAAAATCCGTTGAGACAACACCGTATGAATTATGGTTTGGGAAGAAACCTAAGCTGTCGTTTCTAAAAGTTTGGGGATGCGATGCTTATGTCAAGAAACTTCAACCTGAAAAGCTCGAACCCAAGTCGGAAAAAAGCGTCTTCATAGGATACCCTAAGGAAACCATTGGGTATACCTTCCACCTCAGATCCGAAGGCAAGATCTTTGTTGCCAAGAACGGGTCCTTTCTGGAGAAAGAGTTTCTCTCGAAAGAAGTAAGTGGGAGGAAAGTGGAACTTGATGAAGTACTACCTCTTGAACCGGAAAGTAGCGCAGCTTTGGAAGATGTTCCTGTGGTGCCTGCACTGACTAGAGAGGAAGCTAATGACGATGATCAAGGTACTTCGGATCAAGTTACCACTGAACTTCGTAGGTCCACGAGGACACATTCCACACCAGAGTGGTATGGCAACCCTGTCCTGGAAATCATGTTGTTAGACAACGGTGAACCTTCAAACTATGAAGAAGCAATGGCGGGCCCAGATTCCGACAAATGGCTAGAAGCCATGAAATCCGAGATAGGATCCATGCATGAAAACGAAGTATGGACTTTGACTGACTTGCCCGATGATCGGCGAGCCATAGAAAATAAATGGATCTTTAAGAAGAAGACATACGCGGATGGTAATGTGACCAGCTATAAGGCTCGACTTGTCGCTAAGGGTTATCGACAAGTTCAAGGGGTTGACTACGATGAGACTTTCTCACCCGTAGCGAAGCTGAAGTCCGTCCGAATCATGTTAGCAATTGCCGCATTCTATGATTATGAGATATGGCAAATGGACGTCAAAACGGCATTCCTTAACGGCTTTCTTAAGGAAGAATTGTATATGATGCAGCCGGAAGGTTTTGTCGATCCTAAGAATGCTAACAAGGTATGCAAGCTCCAGCGCTCCATCTATGGGATGGTGCAAGCATCTCGGAGTTGGAACATTCGATTTGATGAGATGATCAAAGCGTCTGGGTTTACACAGACTTATGGAGAAGCCTGTGTTTACAAGAAAGTGAGTGGGAGCTCTGTAGCATTTCTCATATTATATGTGGATGACATACTGTTGATGGGAAATGATATAGAATTCTTGGGAAGCATAAAGGCCTACTTGAACAAGTGTTTTTCAATGAAGGACCTTGGAGAAGCTGCTTATATATTAGGCATCAAGATCTATAGAGATAGATCAAGACGCCTCATTGGTCTTTCACAAAGTACGTACCTTGACAAGATATTGAAGAAGTTCAATATGGATCAGTCCAAGAAGGGGTTCTTGCCTGTATTGCAAGGTGTGCAATTGAGCACGGCTCAATGCCCGACCACGGCAGAAGATAGAGAAAAGATGAGTGTCGTCCCCTATGCCTCGGCCATAGGGTCTATTATGTATGCCATGCTGTGTACCAGACCTGATGTAAACCTTGCCGTAAGTTTGGTAGGAAGGTACCAAAGTAATCCCGGCATGGAACACTGGACAGCGGTCAAGAATATCCTGAAGTACCTGAAGAGGACTAAGGATATGTTTCTCGTTTATGGAGGTGACGAAGAGCTCGTCGTAAAGGGTTACGTCGATGCTAGTTTCAACACAGATCTGGATGACTCTAAGTCACAATTCGGATACGTGTATATTTTGAATGGTGGGGCAGTAAGCTGGTGCAGTTGCAAGCAAAGCGTTGTGGCGGGATCTACATGTGAAGCGGAATACATGGCGGCCTCAGAGGCAGCACAAGAAGCAATCTGGGTGAAGGAGTTCATTACCGACCTAGGAGTTATTCCCAATGCGTCGGGCCCGATGACTCTCTTCTGTGACAACACTGGAGCTATTGCCCTTGCCAAGGAGCCCAGGTTTCACAGGAAGACCAGGCATATCAAGCGTCGCTTCAACTCCATTCGTGAAAATGTTCAAAATGGAGACATAGATATTTGTAAAGTATATACGGACCTGAATGTAGCAGATCCGTTGACTAAACCTCTCCCTAGAGCAAAACATGATCAACACCAGAACTCTATGGGTGTTCGATTCATCACAATGTAACTAGATTATTGACTCTAGTGCAAGTGGGAGACTGTTGGAAATATGCCCTAGAGGCAATAATAAAATGGTTATTATTATATTTCCTTGTTCATGATAATTGTCTATTGTTCATGCTATAATTGTGTTATCCGGAAATCGTAATACATGTGTGAATACATAGACCACAACATGTCCCTAGTGAGCCTCTAGTTGACTAGCTCGTTGATCAACAGAGAGTCATGGTTTCCTGACTATGGACATTGGATGTCATTGATAACGGGATCACATCATTAGGAGAATGATGTGATGGACAAGACCCAATCCTAAGCATAGCACAAGATCGTGTAGTTCGTTTGCTAGAGCTTTTCCAAATGTCAAGTATCATTTCCTTAGACCATGAGATTGTGCAACTCCCGGATACCATAGGAGTGCTTTGGGTGTGCCAAACGTCACAACGTAACTGGGTGGCTATAAAGGTGCACTACGGGTATCTCCGAAAGTGTCTGTTGGGTTGGCACGAATCGAGACTGGGATTTGTCACTCCGTATGACGGAGAGGTATCTCTGGGCCCACTCGGTAATGCATCATCATAATGAGCTCAATGTGACCAAGTGTTTGGTCACGGGATCATGCATTACGGTATGAGTAAAGTGACTTGCCGGGAACGAGATTGAACAAGGTATTGGGATACCGACGATCGAATCTCGGGCAAGTAACGTACCGATTGACAAAGGGAATTGTATACGGGATTGATTGAATCCTCGACATCGTGGTTCATCCGATGAGATTATCGTGGAACATGTGGGAGCCAACATGGGTATCCAGATCCCGCTGTTGGTTATTGACCGGAGAGTCGTCTCGGTCATGTCTGCATGTCTCCCGAACCCGTAGGGTCTACACACTTAAGGTTCAGTGACGCTAGGGTTGTAGAGATATTAGTATGCGGAAATCCGAAAGTTGTTCGGAGTCCCAAATGAGACCCCGGACGTCATGAGGAGTTCCGGAATGGTCCGGAGGTAAAGATTTATATATGGGAAGTCCTATTTTGGCCACCGGAAAATGTTCGGGATTTTTCGGTATTGTACCGGGAAGGTTCTAGAAGGTTCCGGAGTGGGGCCCACCTGCATGGGGGGACCCACATGAACGTGGGTAGTGGGGGCAAGGCCCCACACCCCTGGTCAAGGCGCAACAAGATCCCCCCTTAGAAGGAATAAGATCATATCCCGAAGGGATAAGATCAAGATCCCTAAAAAGGGGGATAACAATCGGTGGGGAAGGGAAATGGTGGGATTTCTTTCCCCCACCTTTGCCAACGCCCCAATGGACTTGGAGGGCAAGAAACTAGCCCTCTCCACCCCTATATATAGTGGGGAGGCGCATGGGAGCTGCACCCCTGCCCCTGGCGCCTCCCTCTCCCTCCCGTGACACCTCTCCCTCTCGCTGAGCTTGGCGAAGCCCTGCCGAGATCCCCGCTGCTTCCACCACCACGCCGTCGTGCTGCTGGATCTCCATCAACCTCTCCCTCCCCTTGCTGGATCAAGAAGGAGGAGACGTCTTCCCCAACCGTACGTGTGTTGAACGCGGAGGTGCTGTCCGTTCGGCGCTCGGTCATCGGTGATTTGGATCACGACGAGTACGACTCCATCAACCCCGTTCACTTGAACGCTTCCGCTCGCGATCTACAAGGGTATGTAGATGCACTCTTTTCCCTCTCATTGCTAGAAGACTCCATAGATTGTTCTTGGTGATGCATAGAAATTTTTTAATTTCTGCAACGATCTCCAACACTTATGTAACCCTAGATCCCTCCGGTGTCTATATAAACCGGAGGGCTAGGTCCGTAGAGGCCAATCAATCATAATCATAGTCATACAGGCTAGACTTCTAGGGTTTAGTCATTACGATCTCGTGGTAGATGAACTCTTGTAATACTCATATTCATCAAGATCAATCAAGCAGGAAGTAGGGTATTACCTCCATAGAGAGGGCCCGAACCTGGGTAAACATCGTGTCCCCCGTCTCCTGTTACCATCGACCTTAGACGCACAGTTCGGGACCCCCTACTCGAGATCCGCCAGTTTTGACACCGACATTGGTGCTTTCATTGAGAGTTCCACTGTGACGTCGAAAACAGGGTTGATGGCTCGCCTCGTTGTCAAGGACAATATCACCTCCGGAGGAGCCCTGGCTCTGGGCCAAACCCTCCGACTTGGTGGCTTTACCATGACCGCCTGTTCGGCCGTTAAGCCGATGATGACCTCTCGAGTCATCGAAAATCGTCTCCGCGTTGACTCCGAATACTCCAAACGGATGGATCCGACGGAGTTGTCGTCTTTAAACAAACTCCTAGATCGCATCGCCGCCTTGGGGGTCGCTACAGACTACGATCGGATTGGGCTTAAACCTGACCAGAGAGAAATCAAATCTCCGTCGATCACCCATCAGATAGCGGTAGTGGAGGAGCAAGACAATAACTCTTCCTCTATATTGAGGACGAACTATGTCCGGGTTTCCGAGCTCGAGGAGCCGGACACCTGTCCGTGGAACGACGTGCCCTGCCCTCCGAACCTAGAATCGGACGAGGGGCCTAAAACATCACTTGATATCCCGGAGTCCGAACCATTAATTTCGGAAGATTTACAAACTCCGGATCCCAAATCATGTCAGGGTTCAGATTTAAAACCACCCACCCACCCAGCTATACGCGATCTTATGTACATACGACAACAGTCTCAGGAAATGGTTCATCGCTTCTGGGCCAGATTCCTCCTAGTCAAAGACTAGATTAAAGATTGCCGCGATGAAGACGCAATCTTAGCATTCTGCAACAATTGCACGGACAAAGGAATCCTCAACGCCATCAACCGCCGTCGCGTACTACACTTCGCTAACTTGGCAACCATAGTACAGAAGTAGTGCGCAATGGAAAGCGCCTGGAAAACTCACGCAGCTCATTGGGAACCACCGGTTTCAACTCAGCCCCTCGTCCGGGCAAAAAGGACGCACCCTCGTGGGGCGCCTGACCCAATAGTAAAGAAATCAAAGCCCATTATGGGGCGAGGAACCGTTCTGGAGGGATGGCTCGACATGCCATGCAAAATACATGCAACACCGGATACCACACCAACCCACAGCCTTAGAGCATGTTGGATACTCCGGCAAGTGGCCAAGAGCGACGAAGACCTCCTCACAAAAAATACCCCAGAACAACCCCTCCCCCCAGAAGACGACGACCTTAGAGTATTGACGGTCTTTGAGACCTTTGCTTTAAAAAATCGGCGCAAAAGGGCACTCCGCGACCTCGCCGAAGTCTGCCAAGTCGCAGCAATAAACCACTGGAACGACACAGCCATAACTTTCAATGCCGATGACGAACCAAAATTCAGGGCAGTTCGGGCACATGCCGCCTTGGTCCTCAGCCCGATCGTGGATGGCTTCCGGCTCACCAAAGTGCTCATGGATGGCGGCAGCGGACTAAACCTCATCTAGGAGGACACACTCATAAAAATGGAAATAGATAGGAGCCGCATTGAGCAAAGTAGCACGACCTTCCGGGGAATCATTCCCAGTCGGGAGGCGCGATGCGCGGGAAAAATCACGCTCGACGTGGTATTCGGCACGCCGGAGAATTATCGGTCTGAAGAGATAACCTTCCAAGTGGCCCCTTTCAACAGCGGATATCACGCCTTACTGGGGCGAGACGCATTCACACGCTTCCAAGCTACACCTCATTACGGGTACATGAAGCTCAAGATGCCCGGGCCCAATGGCACCATCACTCTTGCCAGTGATCCGGACATAGCACTGCGCGCCGAAAATAAAACCGCATCCTTAGCCCTCGAGGCATTGTCTGAAGCCCTCGCGGCCGAAGAGCTGACCGTGCTGCGCTCCACTATGGATAGGGATGACGTAATCCTGGACAAACGACCCAAATCCACCTCCTTCAAACCAGCAGAAGAAATAGTCAAATTCCAAGTCCATCCAACGGACCCCAACAAGACAGCATCCATCGGGGCACAACTCGACCCAACGGTCGATGCCGCGCTACGAGAGTTCCTGCGTGAGAACTGGGACATATTCGCCTGGCACCCTTCTGACATGCCAGGAAGCCCACGCAGGTTGGCCGAACACAGCCTCAATATCTTAAAGGGATATAAAGCGGTCAAACAAACACTGTGGCGTTTTTTTGAACCCAAACGACAAGCTATGGGAGAGGAGCTAGCCAAGTTACTCGAAGCCGGATTCATCAGAGAAATAAAACACCCGGACTGGCCAGCAAACCTGGTGATGGTACCAAATAAGGATAAATCCTGGCGCCTATGCGTCGATTTCAAAGACCTCAACAAGGCTTGCCCTAAGGATCCCTTCCCCCTCCCTCGCATCGATCAGATTATTGACGCAACCACAGGACACAACTCACTGTGTTTCCTCTACGTGTACTCCGGATACCATCAAATCAAGATGAAGGAGTCCGATCAAGCTACGACGACATTCATTACCCCATATGGGCCTTTCTGCTTCAACGCTATGCCTTTCAGGCTCAAAAACGCCGGCGCCACCTACCAACGCATGATCCAAACATGCCTGGAGAAGGAGATCGGCAAGACAGTTGAAGCATATGTGGATGATGTCATCATCAAAACCAGGCACGTCGAGTCACTAATAGACGATTTACGTCTCACATTCGACAACCTCCGTGCATATGACATTAAGCTCAATCAGGAAAAGTGTGTTTTCGGCGTCCCTGCTGGAAAACTGCTGGGCTTCATTGTTTCCAATAGAGGAATCGAAGCAAATCCAGCCAAAATCCAAGCTTTGTCACAGTTTTAAGCCGCTTTATCTCTAGATTGGGAGAAAAGGCATTGCCACTGTATCGCCTACTCCGGCGCACCAATCACTTCGAGTGGACGGATGCGGCAACGGCCGGACTGGAAGAAATAAAAGCCCTTCTAGCGAGCAACCCAATCCTGGCCACGCCAAATGTCGGCGAACCCATGCTATTATACATATCGGCAACACACCAGGTGGTGAGCGCCGTGCTCGTCGTTGAGCGAGAGCAGGACGGACACAAATTCCCGCTTCAGAAGCCGGTATATTACGTATCCACTATCCTTACACCATTCAAATCCCGGTACCCCATTATCAAAAGATAGCATACGCGGTCTTCATGGCATCCCGGAAGCTACGACATTAGTTCCAAGAGTGTTCGATCACGGTGCCTTCCGAAGTACCACTCAAGGATATAATAAACAACCGCGATGCTATGGGCCGGATTGCCAAATGGGCCATTGAGCTCCTTCCATTCGACATAACATACAAACCGCGTCGAGCCATTAAATCCCAAGTACTGTCGGACTTCGTCGCCGAATGGACAGAGGCCGAACTCCCTAAAGAGTACGGGACATATTCCAACTCGGTCATGTAGTTCGATGGCTCCAAAATGCTGGCAGGATTAGGAGCGGGCGTCGTTTTAACGTCCCCCACTGGAGACGTAGTCCAGTACGTACTCCAAATATTATACACAGACTCCAACAACGTAGACGAATACGAGGCCTTATTGCATGGTCTTCGGATGGCCGTCTCCATGGGCATACAACGCCTGGAAGTGCGCGGGGACTCAAACCTCGCAATATCTCAAATAAATGGAGATTTCGACGCCAAAGATCCGAAGATGGTGGCTTATCGCAACGTCGTCCTGAAAATGTCAGCTCGGTTCGAGGGGCTCGAGCTTCATCACGTGGCTCGAGAAAGTAATCAAGCGGCGGACGTCCTTGCTCGCATCGGCGCCAAGAGCGACCCCGTCCCACCTAACATATTTTTGGAAAGGCTTTTTAAGCCATCCGTGGTGTGGCAAGGGGAGAGTGGCAACACCAGTCTGGATCCAAACACAACCCCAGATTCCAAACACACCGACATCATCGGGGGCTCAGCCACCGAAATAACACCGTCGGCCCATCTCATCTTGGCAGTCATTGCCCCATGGACCGAACTCTTTTTGGCCTACCTTAATAGGAGAGAACTCCCTCAGGATCAGAATGAGGCTCGCCGCATTGTCCGGCGTTTGAAGGCCTACAAGCTTCACGACGGAGAGCTCTACAAGAAAAGCTCTACCGGAGTCCTTCAAAGATGTATCTCCGAGGAAGAGGGGCGGCAGCTCCTGGCTGAAATTCATGCCGATCTCGGCGGTCACCACACCGCAGCTTAGGCACTTGTTAGCAAGGCCTTCCGTACAGGTTTTTATTGGCCGACGGCCCGAGCAGACGCACAGGACCTTGTCCAACGTTGCGTCGGATGCCAGCTTTTCGCCAACCAGAGCCATATGCCACCCACCGCTCTGCAAACAATCCCCATCACTTGGCCTTTTGCGGTCTGGGGGCTTGATATGGTCGGACCCCTTAAAGGAGGAAGCCATAAGAAAAATATCTGCTGGTCATGGTGGATAAATTCACTAAGTGGATAGAGGCCAACCAGTTAAAACGGCCGAAGTCGGACCAGTGATAGACTTTATATCCGGCGTTGTACACCGTCATGGTGGGCCACACAGCATCATCACCGATAACGGCTCCAATTTCACAGCCGATGAGGTGAAAAACTGGTGCACCAATCTGGGCATTAAGCTCGATTATGCCTCCGTCTATCACCCGCCAACAAACGGTCAAGTCGAACGGGCCAATGGTCTTATTATGAGCGGCATCAAACCTAGGCTGGTGCGGTCTTTGAAAGAATCAGACAAGCACTGGGTTGAGGAGCTCGACTCCGTACTCTGGGGGCTGCGGACCACGCCCAATCGCACTACCAGATATACACCTTTCTTCATGGTGTATGGCGCAGAGGCTGTGTTACCCTGCGACATTATTCATGACTCACCTCGAGTGCACATGTACAAAGAGAGAGAGGCCGAGCTCGATCGGCAGGACAGCCTAGATGCCCTGGAGGAGGAGCGCGATATTGCAAAAGCCCGTTCCGCATTTTATCAACAACAGGCCCGCAGATATCAAAGCAGAGAAGTACGGGCCAAGACTTATAATGTTGGCGAACTCGTTCTACGCTTGCCGGAGAAGAAAAAGGACAAACTCAAGCCCAAATGGGAGGGTCCCTTCATCATTGACGAAGTTCTCACTGGAGGAGCGTACCGCCTGCCTGATGCGTCAGACAATCGCCTAGAGCCGAACCCCTGGAACACGACCAGGCTCCGAAGATTCTATGCCTAGCACCGAACTCTTTGTTCATCTCCTTCTCCCTATTGTTCCCATTGCTTTTTCCTCTCTTTTCGCTTTTTCCTTTTTTAGCCTTAAAGCTTTTCGTGCGGCTCAACCGTGCACCTGTGACATACACATACTCAAATATGTACGTCCATTATACCTGGGGGCTTCTTTGACAGAAGCTTGTTAATGTTAGTTTTCGAGCATCAAGCTCATCACATATGCGCGTTTTCCCCATATGTACCTTTTCTTCATCATTATATGCATCGATATGACTTAAGTTTTGGCCAAGTTGGGTTGCCTGGCTCCTGTGCTTATGCCCTACGTTCCCGTTAGTTCGGCTAGGGCATAAAGGGAGCACCTCTGCGATTGTTACTGCTGGGTCATCCAGATGTGTACCTCAGACTGGGTGAAGCCGAAAGCTAGCATTCTTAAGGGAATATTCGGTCGGTGGATTAAAGATGTTTTTGCATTCACCCCATTGTGAACCCCCAGATGTTACTTATACTGCGATTGTTCCAATCACAATTCGAACATGCATTTTTACGCATGCACACCTAGGGAAAGGAACCCTTAACGGAACTATTCTCTTTGGAAGATGTTTCTTACAATCATAACGTAATATAACATAACTAGCCGGATACAACTTGTCAGTTCAAGCAACTATGACCCCTATGCCTGGTTTCCACGCACACCCCGGTCTATTTTACCGCTCAGGTATTCGGAAACACTCTGCACCTTCGGGTCCAGAGGTCGAAGCGAAAAGGTCTGCCATGACAATCGTTTTACAATTCAGCTAGAAGGAAAGTACATAGTCACTTAGACTCAAAAATTTCCTCCTCTATACCGTCCAGCAGGCTGTCTAACTTACAATCCTGATGAGAATACTTGGCGGCTACTTTTACTTGGTCGTACCAAATTAACGGGAACTTCCTTTCCATCTGACCCTAGAGGTCCGACCCGAGCCATATGATTCAGATCAAGCTTGGTGTACCGTGTCTTCACCATGGCCCAGGCTTCTCGTGCACCATCCCGGCAGGCCGATATCTTCCACAATCGAAAGCGCCGCCACGCTCCCTTGAATAGCTCTATGAGCTCCTCCATCTTTCCTGGAGGGGAGGCAGATGGCCACAAGGCCTTGGCAACACTTCGCATCGCCTGCCGAGCCTGCTCGTGCATTTGCGATAGCTCTTGTAGCAGATCGCCCGAGAATCCGGACATCTCCTCTTCGGGATGACCGGTCAGCATACTTGCAGACATAACTCTGTCAGTCCCCTTTATCTCCGAATTATTCGAAGGTAAGTTTGACCACATAGTGAATATGCCGCCTCGCAGCCTCTTATTTTCCTTCACGGAATCAACCAGCTGGGCCCGTACATCTTTCAGTTCTTCGCCCAGCTGGGTCTGGGCATCCTGCAACTTGTTTTTCTCATCTCTGACTCGTGTCAGCACACGTTCGCCCGCGGCCAGCAGTCTTTTGGCTTCTTGTTCTTCCGTTTGGGCGGCTTTCAGTTGCTCCTTCAGTTGATCTGACGATCCTGCCATAAGTTGAGCAATAGTGTTAGCATTGCCGGTATCTAATTATGTTTTCTCGATGGAGGGAAACATTACCAGGTGATGCCTTCTTGGATTTCTCTAGTTCGGCGGTGGCAACAGTAAGCTAGGTCCGACACTTTTCTAGTTCCTGAGACAACAGATTGTTTTTCTCCGATAACACCTGGTTATACAAGGATCCTTAAATCAGTTGTATCAACTGCTTCAAGTCTCAGGGGCTACTGGTATATAATTATCAGTTTTGTACAATAAACGTACCGGTATATCTTCTACATGTTGGTTTGTGGCTCTGGCAAGCCCATCTCGAAAATCTTGAATATACGCGTCAGCCGAGCTGAAGGCATTGAACGCCTCGTTCTTAAAGCCGGGGTCGCGTAGAATGGCTCTCCGGTGCCCATGATTCATGGCGCTCTCCACTTCCGAGTTTGTGATGGATACATCATCCGACTCCTCTGCTGTGATGCCCGGCTAATCAAGCTATAGTAAACCTCTGCTAATGATGCCACGTCACCTCGATTACTGTTGTTAACCTCGCGTTAGATCAAAACGCTTCAAAATCAAATTTGAATTTTCGATAAACAATAAAAGTTTTCAAATATCAAATAATGTTCGGGCAGTGCCAAAAATGGCATAGGTAATTATGGTGTAGAAGACACAATTCTATAAAATACTTAAATGCCCTAAATAAAATAAAACAGAAAAGGAAAATAAATAAAAGATAAGAAATACAAAAACAGAAAACAAAACTAAAGAAAATAAAAATGAAACAAAGAACCCCCTCCCCCCGCTGGGCCTTGGCCCAGCTAGGCCATCAGGCCAACCCACCCGCGCTAAACCCCCCTGGGCTACTAACCCGCCCCACCACCAAACCCTACCGCCGCACCCTCCCCACTCGCCCCCACGTCTCTCTCGTTCCGCTCCCCCCTCTCTCGCTGGATCTGGATCGGGAGGGCCCGAAGCCGCCGCCGTCCTCACCGTCGACCACCGGAGCCACTCGCCGGACTGCCCCCCTTCGCCTGGTCATCTCCGTCATCCTCCTCACGCACCACTGCCACGAACCCGACGGCCCCAGTGAGCCTCGCCCCTCTCTGCTTTGCCTCTCTGCCCGTCCCGCGCCCGAGTTCGCGTGCGCCTCGCCCGCACTCCGCCATGCCCCGCACGTGCACATGCGCGTCACGCTCCGGTCGTCCACTGGCCACGCCCTATGCACATGCTACGCGCCCCGCCGCGGTCCTGCTCGCTCCATCGCCGCAGCCCGCCCCAACCTCCTCTGCCGTGCGCACGCGCGCCCACGCGCGGTTCGGACGACCTCCCCCGCTCGTGCTCCTCGCCTCGCAGCCCTGCCTCCACCGCTTCCCGCGTTGACCGCGTCCCGCTCGCTACCGCACGTCGTGACCACCCCTGGTCACGCCCTCACCTGCGCGGCCCCTCTGCGTCGTGCGCCGCCATTTCCCGCTGCTCCCGCTGCTCCCGCCACCCGCCTACGCTCGCCCAGCCGCAGCCCCGCCTCCACCGCTGCTCGCTGGCGCTTCCCTGCCGCTGGCTCGGCCCCGCACTGGCCGCGCCACCCCTCCCGCTTCGCCCCTAACCGCCGGCCCCAGGCCACCGGCCTCCCCCCTTCTCCAGCGCTCTACCGTGGCCGCCGGCGCGCTCTGGCGCCCGTGCGCCCCGCCGCGGCCCGGT
The DNA here is from genome assembly GCF_018294505.1 of Triticum aestivum. NCBI lineage: Eukaryota > Viridiplantae > Streptophyta > Magnoliopsida > Poales > Poaceae > Triticum > Triticum aestivum. The sequence goes on from NC_057799.1 coordinate 564,563,708, forward strand.
TCACCCTCTCGTTCGGGCGCCCGCCCCATTAACCGCCACCCATGCGGCCGCTTTGGCCCGAGGGGCCTATGACAGCTGGGCCCCGCCCCCTGGGCCATTGACAGGTGGGCCTAGCCGCAGAACGTTTTATAAAAAAGATTAAAAAATAAATATTAAAAAACTAATTAATTAACTTAATTAATTCTGTTTAGATTAACCTAATCATTAGATAAACTAATTAACTCTGTTCAATTAACCTGCTAATTAAACAGTGTATGACATGCAGACCCCACACGTCAGTTTGACCAGTCAACACCTCTGTTACTGCTGACATCATATTGATGTCATGCTGATGCAATAATACTAATTTCGAATTAATTTAATAATAATAATTTAGAAAATGATTTAAAACTTTAAAAATTAATATAAAATAAACCGTAGCTCAAATGGAAAAACTTTGTACATGAAAGTTGCTCAGAACGACGAGAGGATTTCGAATACACTGCCTGTTTGTCCGCCACACATCAGTAACCTATCGAACTCGCAACTTTCCCCCTCCGATTCATCTGTCCGAAAACGCGAAACACCGGGAATGCTTTCCCGGATGTTTCCCCCCTTCGCCGGTATCACCTACTACCGCGTTTGAGCACACCTAGCATCACACTTTGTCATGTCATGCATCGTCATGCATTTGTTTGCATTGTATTTATTGTTTCTTCCCCCTCTTCTCGCGCTAGACACCGAGACCGACGCCGCTGCTACCCAGTACGACTACTGTGTTGACGACCCCTCCTTCTCGGCTGAGCTTCCAGGCAAGCCCCCCCCTTGATCACCAGATATCGCCTATTCTTCTCTATACTGCTTGCATTAGAGTAGTGTAGCATGTTACTGCTTTCCGTTAATCCTATTCTGCTGCATAGCCTGTCCTTGCTACTACTCTTGTTACCTTTACCTGCAATCCTACATGCTTAGTATAGGATGCTAGTATTCCATCTGTGGCCCTACATTCTTGTCCGTCTGCTGTGCTATACTATCGGGCCGTGATCACTCGGGAGGTGATCACGGGTATATACTATATACTTTATACATGATACATGTGGTGACTAAAGTCGGGTCGGCTCGAGGGGTACCCGCGAGTGATTCACGGATTGGGGGCTGAAAGGACCTTTGTCCCGACGGCCCTCTGGGTGGATCTTTGTGGCGGAGCGACAGGGCAGGTTGAGACTACCTAGGTGAGAGGTGGGTCTGACCCTGGTCGGCGTTCACGGTTACTTAAAAATAACACGCTTAACGAGTTCTTGGTATTTGATCTGAGTCTGGCCACTGGCCTATACGCACTAACCAGCTACGCGGGAACAGTTATGGGCACTCGACGTCGTGGTATCAGCCGAAGCCTTCTTGACGTCAGCGACTGAGCGGCGCGCGCCGGGTTGGACCGCGTAACACAACTTCCTTTGTAATGGAGGTTGCTAGGTCTGCTCACCGGCCGCGTTCACAACGTGCAGGTGTGCAATGGGCGATGGGCCTAGACCCCTGTGCGCATAGGATTTAGACCGGCGTGCTGACCTCTTTGTTGTGCCTAGGTGGGGCTGCGACGTGTTGATCTTCCGAGGCCGGGCATGACCCAGGAAAGTGTGTCCGGCCAAATGGGATCGAGCGTGTTGGGTTATGTGGTGCACCCCTGCAGGGAAGTTTATCTATTCGAATAGCCGTGTCCCTCGGTAAAAGGACGACCCGGAGTTGTACCTTGACCTTATGACAACTAGAACCGGATACTAAATAAAACACACCCTTCCAAGTGCCAGATATAACCCGGTGATCGCTCTCACACAGGGCGACGAGGAGAGGATCGCCGGGTAGGTTTATGCTATGCGGTGATACTTGGTGAACTTACCATCTACTCTCTTCTACATGCTGCCAGATGGAGGCTGCCAGAAGCGTAGTCTTCGACAGGATTAGCTATCCCCCTCTTATTCTGGCATTCTGCAGTTCAGTCCACCGATATTGCCCCTTTACACCGATACCCATGCATATGTAGTGTAGATCCTTGCTTGCGAGTACTTTGGATGAGTACTCACGGTTCCTATTCTCCCTCTTTCCCCCCTTTCCATTCTACCTGGTTGTCGCAACCAGATGCTGGAGCCCAGGAGCCAGACTCCAGTGTCGACGAGGACTCCTACTACACCGGAGGTGCCTACTACTACGTGCAGCCCACTGACGATGACTAGGAGTAGTTTAGGAGGATCCCAGGCAGGAGGCCTGCGCCTCTTTCGATCTGTATCCCAGTTTGTGCTAGCCATCTTATGGCAACTTGTTTAACTTATGTCTGTACTCAGATATTGTTGCTTCCGCTGACTTGTCTATGATCGAGCACTTGTATTCGAGCCCTCGAGGCCCCTGGCTTGTATTATGATGCTTGTATGACTTATTTTATTTTTAGAGTTGTGTTGTGATATCTTCTCGTGAGTCCCTGATCTTGATCGTAGACATTTGCATGTATGATTAGTGTACGATTGAATCGGGGGCGTCACAAGTTGGTATCAGAGCCGACTGCCTGTAGGAATCCCCCTTCCAAACTCCTTGGCCGATGTTGAGTCTAGTCATTGCAAAAACTTTTACTAACATGGCTATGTGGCTTACGGGCCCACGTCGCCATTGGGTGGTATTATGATCTTTTATTCCTCGTCTATACTCTGGGACTCTTATCTCTTTTCTACTCGGGTTAAATGGTTTTACTAACTCTAACTCTAGGTTCTTGTAACTACTTCCTCCCGGAGGGCCACTCGATACACATGATCGCTTGATGCACTAGAAGATTCCGAAGTTACTCTCCGATGTTCCCTCGATACTTTGTACCATCGCTTTTGCAATTCCATTCCATCGATAAACCCCAATGGATAACCAAGTACACTTGCCATTCATACAATCATTCCCTGTTGATCTTGCTATTACACGATACCTTGAAATTCTCTCTAATGTTCCGAGAATACTTTGTGCCTGCTGCCTTGCAGTTCTTTGCCACATGAATACCCCTACGGATAATTTCTCGCACTTACCGAGTATCCACTCATCCCCAGTTGATTCATGTATGTCACCAATCTTCGAAATACCATTTGATCTTCCAAAAATCCTCAGCAGCCTATTGCTCTTGAAATTCCTGCTTGCTTGCATCATGGTTAATCCCATAAGTATAGTAATCTTATTGGCAGTCTTTGTCACTATCATTTTGAGTCCATTGATTCAATATGTTGCGAATGCTCGCAATCCTCAATCAGATCCTAGAATTCATCCTTTCGGCTCAGACGTCATTTTAAGCATGAGCTGAATCTCGACCAATCAAATTGTTGTCGATTTTATTCCTAAGCTTACTCAACTTATCCATCCTTAATCAGAGCATTTGCTTCTGATCCTTTGATTTGGAAATCATAATTCCTTTACATGTGAGCTTTGAATTAGCCAGTTGCTTCTATAATCCAATGCCTTCGCATTGTTTCTTCCTCTGGTTGTGTGCCGATACTCACATCAGCTTCGCTATGGACCGTCGGATCCTTTGTTGAAATACCATCCGACAGTGTCCTTCGTATACAAAAACCTCGAGAAGTTCTTTCCCTGATATATAATGCCTTTGGTAAATTGTATCCTCTGCTTTCTCAAGCATGCTCTACTATCGAGCTTGTGTTAATTATTCTTGAAATTTGTGGTATATGCTCCTAAGATGCCCCGATGGGTTGAACCTATGCCTTACTCAAACCGTATGAACCCGAAAGTTTTCGCGAGTCACACTCTTCTGTTGCTTCGCCAAATAAAATTTCAACACTACAACTTTTTCGAAAACGAGAAGTGAATGAAAGGTTTTGCATTGGAGAAGTGGGAGTCGACCTTGAACCTTTGTGTTCATGCCCATGGACACGATGTGGTACTTATCATGGAAGCTTCTTGTAGTAATAACTATTTCCTTGATATAATATCCTTTGGTATCGGTGAATTGATCCTTTGCAATCGTGGTTTCGACCATATGTTCTTCTTAGATCCCATTTCTCGGGCAAGTTTAAGCACTTGTCTTCTGTGGATCAATACACCAGTCCAACCTTTACTTTGATCTTTCGTCGAGTATTACCCCCCTGGTATCTCGAGATTATCTTGGAACTGCATAACTTCTTATGAGTTCTTCATCAAGTACTACATTCTCACTGATTACAATTTTTCATGGGCTCTGAGTTATTAAACACTCAAAGACACCGATAACTGAACTGGGTCCGCACTACGGTTCAACAACTTTTAGTAATCTTATTTAAGTACGATTTTGTACCCGATCACGCCATTCCTAGCCTGATCGGCTATATCATTACCATGTTAAATTTTAACTGTGCTACCTGGTCCTTCTTCCCGGAGCACAATTTTTTTTGACGATGAGCTAAGCTTACGTTGATCTTCCTCATCATATCATTTCGCTTTGGACAACAAGCTTGGTTTGGAGTTTGTGTCGTACCCTTGGATCCATTAACCTTTCGCTCCATCATTCCTTTGACTTGATGTCATCGCCGATCGATTACATCTTCGTGGAGCCTCTTGACAAAATTGTCGTGATCTTCTTTAACAATTGGACTCTTCCGGGATATCAATCGAATTCATGATGATAAGTACCAACCTCGTCCCTTGGTAATCTGAGTTACCATTGACAACATCCTTACCTTCTTTTGTCACAAACTTGTTCATGTTAGGGATGCAACTTGCTATCCAACTTGTATTATGTTCTACCTTGAAGTATTACTGTCTTACATGTCAAGGATGTTGTGAGGACTGCTCCACCTCTTAAAGAATTCTTGGTACAAGTGATACATCCCGCCATCTACATTCATCCCTTGGTCCTCGTGTTGTTTCCAACCGGAATACTGACGATTGAACTGTGAGGTGTAAAATTCAAAATTACTAGCAACCATATTGCTTGTAAGATAATGAACGATAGTTTCATTCTTTGGGTATTGGTTATTGGACCACCGTTCTGAACATTGATCATGTTACCTAAGCCCATATTTCGGGCGCACCTTTCAACCAATGTTAAATTGTGTATGTTTTCCTCGAGCATACATCATTATATCATTTGATCCGACAAATGTTATCTCCTTGTTCACATAATTGTGGAAATCCATCCTTTGGAAATCTCGATGATTTGTCGCTGAGTCCATCAGCCACCTCCTCATCCTCTCCTTGGGTTACTGATGAACTCTTGTTTCGGAACTCACTTCTATAGATCATTTCCCGAGAATCTTATGATGACTTCTCGTCAATTCGTGTCGCACCTTTTTATCTCAGGATCCCGAGTCTGAGGTATCCTGACACCAATCAGATCTAAATCTCGGTCAGATATGATGGTTGGGACATATTTCCAAGAGTTATAAAATTGGTCTTTATATGACCCGGTAAGGTGATGTCATGCCTAGCACACCTGGCCGGAGGACCTATTGTTATAGTTTTCTTTTGGCAAGGTTAGTCATTCTTCCATGAGGAAATTGTAAGAATTATTCTACAAGTTGTTCCTGATGGATCCTTGGTGTATCCAAAGTCTGACATTCGCTTGAAGACCATGTCAATGCTATCTCGAAGCATGTCTATGGTACTCTGTTTTTCAACAAGAACATTTGAAGCCCAATGCTAAATGATTCTTGCTCAATTATCCAAACACCGTTGGATGGGTAATGTCATGAAATTTCTCTCCCCTTACCTAAAGGGTTTTCTACATTGTATCCTGCCACGGATATCATGCTCTGCTTGTCCTTGGGAAGGATATATCCCTGAAATATGTGTTTAAACACATTTTCTTTTCCATTGTTCTGTTTAATCTGATGATCACCTTTTCCTTTCCATTGTTTTGTTTAACCTTACTGGTGATCTATATGATCTAAGAAGTAATATCCTCCTGCTTATGTAAACACCTTGGTGTACAACCGTGTCGGTAGGACCCTGTTGCTTTTGTTGATGGCATTCCGGTAACCACCGATGGATGAGAACTTTGCCTATTGGTCCGCCTCGTTTCAACGAGCAGGAAAATGGTTCTCTTCGTCCCTCGCCCTTGGTACCGATGTTATTGCCGACATAACCGACAGACTATACTCTGACATGCCAGTGACCGTGCAAGATGTCAGCCCCCTTTCTACTTTAAACCACATGGTGGGCCCATAACTCACAGTTCCACAGGATGGAAACCTGACTCTCCTGTACACCCTGTTGCCAAAGTTATTCCTAGAGCTTGACTTCGCATGTAGTTCACAGGCCACATGCCTAGTGATCTATTATGGTATTAGACGCAATACTTATTCCCATTGCTCTAAACCCCTTTCACATTTCGTATCAGGCAATGAACGATTGCCTATGCGCTTGAAACTTCTACTTTGCACCTTCTTACCTTGCTCTTGATAATTTCTTAAGTTTCAATTCGAGAGTTACTTTTTGCCACCTCCCCCGATGTTATCTACCAGATAGACAACCTTGTAGATGTCCGTTCTCCCGGAATACCCCCTTATCCTTTCGTAAGTACGATGGAGACCCTGAGGAAAGGATGACGACTTTATCATGATGACCTGAAGCAGAGGAAGAAGACATCAACGCAACGGATCGACCTCTTCGAGAAGAGCAACTAAGACCGAGAAGAATCGTTAGAATTTCGTAACCTATTCTTCCCCCTTACTCCCCTCTTAAATCTCGGGACGAGATTTCTTGTAGTGGAGGAGAATTGTGACGCCCAGATAATCAAGCTATAGTGAACCTCTGCTAATGATGCCACGTCACCTCGATTACTGTTGTTAACCTCGCGTTAGATCAAAATGCTTCAAAATCAAATTTGAATTTTTGATAAACAATAAAAGTTTTCAAATATCAAATAATGTTCGGGCAGTGCCAAAAATGGCATAGGTAATTATGGTGTAGAAGACACAATTCTATAAAATACTTAAATGCCCTAAATTAAATAAATCAGAAAAGGAAAATAAATAAAAGATAAGAAATACAAAAACAGAAAACAAAACTAAAGAAAATAAAAATAAAACAAAGAACCCCCTGCCCCCGCTAGGCCTTGGCCCAGCTAGGCCATCAGGCCAGCCCACCCGCGCCGAACCCCCTGGGCTACTAACCCGCCCACCACCAAACCCTAGCGCCGCACCCTCCCCACTCGCCCCCACGTCTCTCTCTCGTTCCCCTCGCCCCTCTCTCGCTGGATCTGGATCGGAAGGGCCCGACGCCGCCGCCGTCCTCACCGTCGACCACCGGAGCCACTCGCCGGACTGCCTCCTCTTCGCCTGGTCGTCTCCATCATCCTCCTCACGCACCACTGCCACGAACCCGACGGCCCCAGTGAGCCTCGCCCCTCTCCGCTTTGCCTATCTGCCCGTCCCTCTCCGACGCATGTTGTGCGCACTCAACGCGCCCGCTGGCGCCGACCCGCGCCTGAGTTCGCGCGCCTCACCCGCACTCCGCCATGCCCCGCACGCGCACACACGCGTCGCGCTCCGGCCGTCCGCTGGCCACGCCCTACGCACATGCTACGTGCCCCGCCGCGGTCCTGCTAGCTCCATCGCCGCAGCCCGCCTCGACCTCCTCTGCTGTGCGCACGCGCGCCCACCGCACCCACGCGCGGTTCGGATGACCTCCCCCGCTCGTGCCCCTCGCCTCGCAGCCCCGCCTCCACCGCTTCCCGCGTTGACCGCGTCCCGCTCGCTGCCGCACGTCGTGACCACCCCTGGTCACGCCCTCACCTGCGCGGCCCCTCTGCGTCATGCGCCGCCATTTCTCGCTGCTCCCGCCGCCCGCCTACGCTCGCCCAGCCGCAACCCCGCCTCCACCGCTGCTCGCTGGCGCTTCCCTGCCGCTGGCTCGGCCCCGCACTGGCCGCGCCACCCCTCCCGCTTCGCCCCTCACCGCCGGCCCCAGGCCACCGGCCTCCCCCTGCTCCAGCGCCCTACCGTGGCCGCTGGCGCGCTCTAGCGCCCGTACACCCCGCCGCGGCCCGGTTCACCCCCTCGTTCGGGCGCCCGCCCCATTAACCGCCACCCATGCGCCCGCTTTGGCCCCAGGAGCCTATGACAGCTGGACCCCGCCCCCTGGGCCATTGACAGGTGGGCCTAGCCCCAGAACGTTTTATATAAAAAAGAAGATTAAAATAAATAAATATTAAAAACTAATTAATTAATTAATTAACTTAATTAATTCTGTTTAGATTAACCTAATCATTAGGTAAACTAATTAACTCTGTTTAATTAACCTGCTAATTAAACAGTGTATGACATGCAGACCCCACACGTTAGTTTGACCAGTCAACACCTCTGTTGACTGCTGACGTCATACTGACGTCATGCTGATGCAATAATACTAATTTCGAATTAATTTAATAATAATAATTTAGAAAATGATTTAAAACTTTTAAAATTAATATAAAATAAACCGTAGCTCAAATGGAAAAACTTTGTACATGAAAGTTGCTCAGAACGACGAGACAATTTCGAATACGCAGCCCGTCCGTCCGCCACACATCCCTAACCTATAGAACTCGCAACTTTCCCCCTCCGGTTCATCTGTCCGAAAACGCGAAACACCGGGAATACTTTCCCGGATGTTTCCCCCTTCGCCGGTATCACCTACTACCGCGTTTGGGCACACCAGCATCACACTTTGTCATGTCATGCATCGTCATGCATTTGTTTGCATTGTATTTATTGTTTCTTCCCCCTCTTCTCTCGCTAGACACCGAGACTGACGCCGCTCCTTGATCACCAGATATCGCCTATTCTTCTCTATACTGCTTGCATTATAGTAGTGTAGCATGTTACTGCTTTCCGTTAATCCTATTTTGCTGCATATCCTGTCCTTGCTACTACTGTTGTTACCTTTACCTGCAATCCTACATGCTTAGTATAGGATGCTAGTATTCCATCTGTGGCCCTACATTCTTGTCCGTCTGCTGTGCTATACTATCGGGCCGTGATCACTCGGGAGGTGATCACGGGTATATACTATATACTTTATACATGATACATGTGGTGACTAAGGTCGGGTCGGCTCAAGGACTACCCGCGAGTGATTCACGGATTGGGGGCTGAAAGGACCTTTGTCCCGACGACCCTCTGGGTGGATCTTTGTGGCGGAGCGACAGGGCAGGTTGAGACTACCTAGGTGAGAGGTGGGCCTGGCCCTGGTCGGCGTTCGCGGTTACTTAAAATAACACGCTTAACGAGTTCTTGGTATTTGATCTGAGTCTGGCCACTGGCCTATACGCACTAACCAGCTACGCGGGAACAATTATGGGCACTCGACGTCGTGGTATCAGCCAAAGCCTTCTTGACGTCAGCGACTGAGTGGCGCGCGCCGGGTTGGACCGCGTAACGCAACTTCCTTTGTAATGGAGGTTGCTAGGTCTGCTCACTGGCCGCGTTCGCAACGTGCTGGTGACAATGGGAGATGGGCCCAGACCCCTGTGCGCATAGGATTTAGACCGGCGTGCTGACCTCTCTGTTGTGCCTAGGTGGGGCTGCGATGTGTTGATCTTCCGAGGCCAGGCATGACCCACGAAAGTGTGTCAGGCCAAATGGGATCGAGTGTGTTGGGTTATGTGGTGCACCCCTGCAGGGAAGTTTATCTATTCGAAGCCGTGTCCCTCGGTAAAAGGATGACCCGGAGTTGTACCTTGACCTTATGACAACTAGAACCGGATACTAAATAAAACACACCCTTCCAAGTGCCAGATATAACCCGATGATCGCTCTCACACAGGGCGATGAGGAGAGGATCGCCGGGTAGGTTTATGCTATGCGGTGATACTTGGTGAACTTACCATCTACTCTCTTCTACATGCTGCCAGATGGAGGTTGCCAGAAGCGTAGTCTTCGACAGGATTAGCTATTCCCCTCTTATTCTGGCATTCTGCAGTCCAGTCCACCGATATTGCCCCTTTACACCGATACCCATGCATATGTAGTGTAGATCCTTGCTTGCGAGTACTTTGGATGAGTACTCACGGTTGCTATTCTCCCTCTTTTCCCCCTTTCCATTCTACCTGGTTGTCGCAACCAGATGCTGAAGCCCAGGAGCCAGACGCCAGCGTCGACGACGACTCCTACTACATCGGAGGTGCCTACTACTACGTGCAGCCCGCTGACGACGACTAGGAGTAGTTTAGGAGGATCCCAGGCAGGAGGCCTGCGCCTCTTTCGATATGTATCCCAGTTTGTGCTAGCCATCTTATGGCAACTTGTTTAACTTATGTCCGTACTCAGATATTGTTGCTTCCGCTGACTTGTCTATGATCGAGCACTTGTATTCGAGCCCTCGAGGCCCTTGGCTTGTATTATGATGCTTGTATGACTTATTTTATTTTTAGAGTTGTGTTGTGATATCTTCCCGTGAGTCCCTGATCTTGATCGTACACGTTTGCGTGTATGATTAGTGTACGATTGAATCGGGGGCATCACATCTGCCGAAGGACAATCCGGTGCCACTCCCGTATCAACCCTTGCCTTCAAACCAGGGTCAGGAACCTGACTTGTGGAAGCGCGGCCGGTAAGATTCCCAGACATAGTCCGGCAAACGCTTTTCCTGATAAGACGCGGTGGATAATGTCACAGTTGAATGTGACTGCCAAAGGGCATATTTAAAAGCCATACCTCTTTGATGAAGGTTCAGTCGTATCTTCGTTAGCGTTCCTCTTCGAAGGCTTGCCCGGCGTGGGCGCCGCTCTCTTCAGAGTTGCCTCTTGGGTAGCAGGATGCACCGAACGCCTCCCCTTTTGAGCACGAGACAGTGCGGTGGGTGAGGAAGAACAAGGAAAATCTTTCGGAGGAAATGCCTCCTGATTACTTATGTGTGATGCAGGGAGAAGACCGGGATAATCGGCGGTGATGGCCACTTCCGTGCCGTCATAGCTCGCCTGGTAAAACACCCCGTCCTCGAGCACCACGAATATGTCCATATCCTCTTCGAATCCGGGGTCAAGGTCCCGATTATGGCCCTCTGGTTGCGGGGCAGGGCTGTAAAGCCCCTCGGAGATCTTTCGCCAGTGCTGTTACAAATGGACGAATTAATATTCATTGAAAGTGATTCTGGGAGTGGAGTGAGTAGAGAAGAGGGGTTGGAACTTACCTAGCTAGGAGGATTGTACATGGAAAATCCATCTCTGCGCTTGATACGAAGAATTCCTCTTCCTCCCCTTTCAACAGTTCGGCCAATATCTTGGCCAGAGCGGCGGGGGTGTCCGGACCCTTCCGGCCGCAGCGGGAGGCGTCATCCTCCCCATTGTAGTGCCACATGGGAAGACCTCTGTATTGGGGTGGTTGAACCCCCCGTACTATGGAAGTCGCCATTACCTCGACTATTGATAATCCGGACTGGGCGAGCGTCCTTATCTTGCTCATGAGTTGACGAACCTCCGCACTATCTTCCTCCTCAAGGCTCCAAGGGTGCCAGCTGTGGCGTTTCTTCAAGGGAACGCTTGTGAACTCGGGAAGACCCCTCCGAACTGGGTCAGGAAGTGCGACGTCCTCAATGTAGAACCATTCGGAAGACCCTTCTTCGGATGCCTTCTTTGGTGTGCGAGACAGGTATCCGGTCCCGGCGATGCACCATATTTCGGCTCCGCCCACTTCAAATATTGATTCCTCGTGGTTGCACGGGACGAGACAGAATAGCTTTCTCCACAATTCAAAATGGGCCTCGCAACCCACGAATATCTCGCAAAGGGCGAGGTAGCCCACGATATGCAGGATGGAGACGGGAGTGAAATTGTGCAGTTGGAGGCTATAATACTCCAGAAGCCCTCGGAGGAACGGATGAATTGGAAATCCAACACCTCTTAGCAAATAGGGGATGATTGTAATGCCCACGATGCGGCTATATCTCCCACGTGTCGAGGCACGACTTAGAGGCATAACCGCATTGTGGTTTTGTCGCAAGAAGGGTCATCTTCACAGAATCCCATGTAATGAACAAGAATGGGATAAAGAGTTGGCTTACAATCGCCACTTCACACAATACATAAATAAATCATACATCAATCAGAGTACACACATAGGTCCGACTACGGAACCAAAAGAAAAGAAGACAACCCCAAATGCTAGATCCCCGATCATCCCAACTGGGCTCCACTACTGATCATCAGGAAACGAAACATAGTAACGACCAAGTTCCTCGTCGAACTCCCACCTGAGCTCGGTTGCGTCATCTGCACTGTTATCATCGGCACCTGCAACTGTTTTAGAAGTATCTGTGAGTCACGAGGACTCAGCAATCTCACACCCGCGAGATCAAGACTATTTAAGCTTAAGGGTAGGAAAGGGGTAGTGAGGTGGAACTGCATCAAGCACTAAGCATATATGGTGGCTAACATACGCAAATAAGAGCGAGAAGAGGAGCAACGGAATGGTCGTCAACTAGTAATGATCAAGAAGTGATCCTGAACTCCTACTTACGTCAAACATAACCCAAAAGCCGTGTTCACTTCCCGGACTCCGCCGAAAAGAGACCATCACGGCTACACACGCGGTTGATGCATTTTAATTTAAGTCAAGTGTCAAGTTCTCTACAACTGGACATTAACAAATTCCCATCTGCCACATAACCGCGGGCACGGCTCTCGAAAGTTTATACCCTGCAGGGGTGTCCCAACTTAGCCCATTATAAGCTCTCACGGTCAACGAAGGATATTCCTTCTCCCGGGAAGACCCGACCAGTCTCGGAATCCCGGTTTACAAGACATTTCGACAATGGTAAAACAAGACCAGCAAAGCCGCCCGATGTGCCGACAATCCCGATAGGAGCTGCACATATCTCGTTCTCAGGGCAACACCGGATGAGACATCCTACGAGTAAAACCAGACCTCGAGTTTCCACGAGGGGGCCCCGCAGTCTACTCAGTTCAGACCAGCACTTAGAGAAGCACTGGCCCGGGGGGGGGGGTTAAAATAAAGATGACCCTCGGGAGCACGACTCCCAAGGGAAAAGGGCTAGGTGAGGCAAATGTAAAACCAAGGTTGGGCCTTGCTAGAAGAGTTTTATTCAAAGCGAACTGTCAAGGGAGTCCCATAAATCACCCAACCGCGTAAGGGACGCAAAATCAAGGAACATAACACCGGTATGACGGAAACTAGGGTGGCAAGAGTGGAACAAAACACCAGGCATAAGGCCGAGCCTTCCACCCTTTACCAAGTATATAGATGCATTAATTAAATAAGAGATGTTGTGATATCCCAACATATCCATGTTCCAACATGGAACAAACTTCATCTTCACCTGCAACTAGCAATGCTATAAGAGGGGCTGAGCAAAAGCGCTAACATAGCCAAACAATGGTTTGCTGGGAAAGGTGGGTTAGAGGCTTGACATGGCAATATGGGAGGCATGATATAGCAAGTGGTAGGTAGCGCGGCATAGCAATAGAGCGAACAACTAGCAAGCAAAGATAGAAGTGATTTCGAGGGTATGGTCATCTTGCCTGAAATCCCGCTAGGAAGAAGAACGAGTCCATGAAGAAGACAAACGGATGAAGTCGAACAAATCATCACAACTCCGGAACGAAACCGAAGCTAACGAGAGAAGCAACCCGGAAAGAAACAAACAACATAGTAAACAACCACCACATAAACATGGCATGATGCACAAACAAGTATGATGCATGTCCGATTTAATGAGGCATGGCATGGCAAAGTGCATAAACAATACTACAAATTAAGTGGAGCTCAATATGCAACGAGTCGCATATTTACGAAACACCACATCAAATATTTAGTTCGCTCTCGTTTATGGTACTCATCAATATTAAATGTTGATTAACATGGCAGGTGAAGAATATGAAAACTAACTATTTAGGCAAGTTTAAATGAGGCCGGAAATAACAAACAACAATTCCGGAAAATCCCCATATGCATAAATAGTAATTTAAAGGAAACAACAATAATAAACATTTTTAAATGTTGTTATCATGATGCGGATGACAATGCAAGTTTTATGCCATTTTATGAAAATGTTGACATGAGCATGTTATGAAGCATTTGTCACCGTGGTGGAAGAAAGGGGTGCCACGACAACGAATCCGAATATGATGCCACGACAACATATCGGTTCTGGTAGCTCATGGAGATACCGGTGCAAAAGAAGCAAGTGTGCGGATGTGCGGAACATGCTAGAGATGGTGGGGTGATCCCGATTACCGGGTTCCCACGGGTCGACGCAAGGCAAACGAGGAGGACCGTGCAAGTGACAAATTCGAACAGGTGCAAACATGGGCATCTCATACAACAAAGCATTTGTTTACGGGCGTCGTCTCGGGGTTATACCTTCGAAGCGTGCATTTTCAGGGCGGAACGAGTTCGATGCGGTGTAGATGGAAGTAGACTTTCTCGCGACGGTAGTGGAAGTAGTGGTTCACGTCTCGGAGAGGGACTTGACGCATCCGAACTCTCCGGAGGCGACGGTAGTGGAACTTGGCATTTGTAGTGGTACTATGCGTCAATTGTCATGGTACTTGGGATCTCTGGACTTGCCGATCTCGGTTCTTGTGACGGCAGTGGTACAAGGTCCTCGTGGAACTTGGGTTCCGGTCCTGTAGTCGTACTAGGCATCCGGTGAACTTGGCGTATCCAAAATGAGCAAGGCAAAAACCCTTCGTTCAGCGGTGCACGAACTTGGCGAAATCCACGAAGGCGTCCTTGGGTGTTCCTGGTTGCCGCGTCTTGGCAAATCGAAGGGGATCTTGGCATCCATGCAACCGGCAGCGGAGGTGCACGAAACCAGCGGCAGAGAACAAGCCGCAGCCGTGGCTCTCAAGATCAGCAACGAAGGCAGGGGAGGACAGCCTACGGATCGCGGGTGGAGCTTGGGCATGGAAGGAGGGTGGCGAGGCAGAGCAGCAGCGATGTCATGGGGGCGCGGGACTTGGACGCCAGCTGCAGGGAAGCTCGGGGTAGGGGAAGCAGACACCATGGGGACCGGGAGGAGCTCGGCTCCCCTCGGGCGTTGCAGGCTGCTGGTGGAGGAGACACGCGGGCGAGGTGGCTCCTGGTCGCCATAGAGGAAGCAGAGGACGGCGCGGGTCCGGCGACGACGGAGAACGGCAGGATGTGGCGAGGCTGCGCTGGCACTTGGCGAAGGCGTGGCCATGGACGACGGCGAGGTGGGTTGAGGGCGGCGGCGCTCCTGGTCGCAGCGACTGGACTCCGGTGACGAGGAGGAGGCAGAGGGGAACGGGACGAGGGTGCGGCGCTGCTCTCTCTCTCTCTGTGACGGCGCATCGAGGGAGGAGGGGATCGAGCAAGGGAGACTAGGGTTTACAACGGGGCGCGACTGGGCCTTAGAGGCCGGCCCGGTAGAGAAGGAAGTGGCCAGAGGCCTGGCTGGGCTCTCTTCTCCCTCTCTCTTATTTTCCAAAACAGTAAAAGAATAGGAAGAAAGAAAAGAGAGAAAGGAAAAAGGTTAGAGAAAGGACTTTGGCATGCGGATAATTTTCCCGGGCTCACAAAAATGAGCTTGAACCAGGAAGAATAGAAGTGGGCATGACCGAAAGTTTAAATTCAAACTCATTTGATTTAAATTCAAATGGTTTGAATAGAAAGTGAGGGTTGGGAAGGTCCAAAAAAAATGTTGAGAATTTTGGCGGGGCTTCGAAAAGTGAAAAAATAATTTATGGGAAAAGTTTGAGGTCAAGAATATTGAGATAGAAAAGGCATGGAATTAAATTACACGTGTGTGATGGTGAACTCCAATTAATGGAATATTTTAATATAGCTCCCTAATAATATTGGGAGGATATATGTTATAAAGAGAAATCAGCATGTGCATTTCCCTCGATTTAAATGGATCGAAGATCCATGCAATTTACTTAGTTGAGTTTTTAAAAATTAAATGACATGATGGCATGATGACATGATGCAATGCAAAATAAATAGAGCAAGCAAAAAGAAACACACGGTGATCACGAAATATATGGAAGTCTTCTGAATCACCGGTCTTGGGGCGTCACAACACTCCTCCCCTTACAAGAGATCTCGTTCTGAGATCTAGGGATGGCACCGGAGAGAAACGAAAGAGGAAGAGGTAAAACAAAGTTGCTTCTTGACAAAAGAGTGAAACCACGAACCTTGAGAGGTTAACCAATTTCAAGGAAAGAATACAGCAGAGATGAATGAAGTTGAGAACACTCCATTACATAAGAGGAACGTGGAATACGACGAGAACCAACAGGTTAAGGGACAAGATAGATTTTGAAGCCACTCCGGTTAAACCAAAATAGAGTAGGATTAAGAATGATATAATTTGGACAGCACTCCGACTAAAAATGGAAGGAATTAACATGAACTTGAGAAGATGGGATGATACTTGATGAAATCAACAACACACTGCCTCCGGAACTATTGAAAAATGGCACAAGGGGTAAGAAAGGTTTCATACAACACTCCGGTTAAATGGATAAGCAAGAAAAGAATATGATCTTGGCAAAACGAGATGATGGGTCGAAGAAAACATCACAATGCCTTCGGGACAAATGAAAGAGTGGAATCAAGAGAACAGAGAAGAGAACAACAACTTCTATCACAATTGAATTTAAAAGAGCCTCCTTAAAAATAAGGATTGAACGGAGTTGTTGGAAAACCAACAACGAAAAAAATAAGCTTGTAGTGGACTTATGGAAACATCTCAACATTATGAGGTGACAAACGGCCACTAAAGGAAGCCATTGATTTGAGTGAGAGCACCAAGGCGATGAAAAACTTCTTTCACCAAGAGGATAGGAGAAGACTTGGATCATTGATAAGCACCATAATAGCAACATTCCTTAGGGAAGGCTTTAGGTGAAACATGACACAAGATAAATCCAACGAAGAGATTGGTGGATTTAAAATATCTCATTCTTGACAACATGTGAATCATGAAACGCGAACTCAAATTGTCAAGAATGACATAACACCACCTCAAATGATAAGGTAGAACGAATTGCACTTTAGAATGCAAGATGAAGAATGCTTGGACTCCACAAAACAAAACATGTGTTGAGCACCATGTTTATTTTAGAGTATAGCTTGGCGGATCTTAACTCCGTGAGAAATCTTGACGAACAATTGAAGAATGAAAAGGGATCCTTGATGAACCACCATGTAGAGCCTTCGTGAGAACTCCCGTAATAACAAAATGATAGAAAGGAAGAGAAGTTGAAAGAACAAGGTGATCCTTGCAATGATTTAGATGGAGCTTCGTGACGAGATAATGCGAAAAAACATGGAACTTCGGAAAAGAAAAGATGAATCATCCGGAATCGAGAATGTGATATGATGAACAACTCTGGAAAGAAGAAACTAGATCACTTGGATGAAACCATAATAAGAATTGCGTTATGCATATCCTTCACCAATTTAAATTGATGACAAGCAACGGATTTGGCATACTACTTATTCTCGTAGAAAGGATTAAGATAGATATAGCAAACTTGAATAAGGTCTTGATGGAACCACCGGTGGGATTTGGAAACAACGAATGAATTAATATGATAACCAAGAAAGAGAACTCTTGAACGAACCACCGTAAGAATTGGAAATGAAAGAAGAAAAGATAAAGAAACACCGGGAAGAATTATAAAATGAACGAAGATGCTTGAGAGAATTTAGATACAAGTGAAACGAAGATATCATGAACTGATTAGAGGATATTTGAACGATGCACCGGTAAGATTTGGAGAACGAGAGCCGAACAGGGACCAGATCCGTGGGGGGAAGGAATCCCTGTGTTTACAGCTTCTCTAGTTGACCATGGGATACTGAACATTTCTCCCAATCACCTTTTTCTGGGACGTAGGGACGGGAGGAGCTGGGAACGCTAGCCATGTTGGAGTGGTCTTTCCTAGCAATCTTTGAGGATTTTTCCGCGTGGTGCCGAATGGATCTGAGATCCAGTCTCTTTAAATAGACACTCTTTCTTACATGGCCGGGGTGTAATGTGCAAAAGTACCCTGACCTCTCGCATTCGCTTGACACGTGGAAGCTGAAGTTGTTGATACACAGAAGCCGAGGGGCACGACATTAAATGGAAGGTCGAATACATCGCTTTGAAGTCATCGAAGGAGGAACTCGCCTTGCAATGCCGAAGACAATCTGCGCGCCGGAAACCTCATCATTGAAGCCTGGTTCGGGGGCTACTGCAGGAGTCCTAGACTAAGGGGTCCTCGGGCGTCCAGCCAGTTAGCCATGGGCCGGACTGATGGGCTGTGAAGATACAAAGACCGAAGACTCTACCCGTGTACGGATGGGACTCTCCTTGGCGTGGAAGGCAAGCTTGGAGTCCAAACATGAAGATTCATTTCTCTGTAACCGACCTTATGTAACCCTAGATCCCTCCGGTGTCTATATAAACCGGAGGGCTAGGTCCGTAGAGGCCAATCAATCATAATCATAGTCATATAGGCTAGACTTCTAGGTTTAGTCATTACGATCTCGTGGTAGATCAACTCTTGTAATACTCATATTCATCAACATCAATCAAGCAGGAAGTAGGGTATTACCTCCATAGAGAGAGCCCGAACCTGGGTAAACATTGTGTCCCCTGTCTCCTGTTACCATCGACCTTAGACGCACAGTTCGGGACCCCCTACCCGAGATCCGCCGGTTTTGACACCAACAGTCACCTCATGATTTGTTTTTTTGTACGCCTTTTTTTTGTTTTTTAACCTTTTGTTTTTTCCTTATGTGGGCCTTGTGTGGCTTTTTCACCTGGGCTTTGCCTGCCCAGACGCTTATCACCGTGGGCCTTGGCTAGCCACAAAAATAACCCTAACTTCCATGTTTCACTAAGGACTTCGTCCCCGCATATTCCCATGACTTTCTCGACCATCGGGATGATTTGAGAGATGATTTGGCTCAACTAGAGCCCTTGGATTAAAGAGGAGAAGCTACATTCACCGAGGAGATCCTTGGAGACCAGCTATCTATACACCTCCAGCCCTAGCCGTCGGAAAGCAATCATCATCAACTCCCATCTATCCCCACAAGCGGTCACACATCCATTGCTGCAGCAACGTCATCTCCAACATAGAAGCGCCAAGAGAAGGAAGAACTAAGAAGGAGGCTCCTCCGACGCCCCGCACCGGCCTTTAGGTCGGTTGCTTCTCCACCCATGTCGCCATGACCTTCTCCTTCCCTAACTCGACATTGGCATGTAACTTGTCTCTCCCTTTTTTTTTCTCATTACAAGTTTGAGTACTTGTTTTAGTTCTCGGGAATATGGATGAGCTCTAATATGATTAGAACCGAATGCTTATAAGAGATTAAATGTCCTCTTTATATGTGATGAGTCAATTATTCCTCATGGTGTTGTACAACACCGGTCACCCGCAAGTTGCCCTTTTGGACATGAGGGATTTACTACCTTTGCAATGGTGGGTAGATGAGGTATTTAGTGTCAACACTTATCTCCATCCTTCCCCAACCTTAAATAGAGGAATAACGGAGAACGCCAAAGCTTTATGCCGGTTTGCAGGAAAACCCTTAATCATTGTTACTGTAAACTATTGGGGGGAGGAATGGCGGTGGCGTGCATGATTGGTTACTGCATGTATACATGCATCTTTATTTGACTCCGCCCACACATGACACATACATAGTGAATTATAGATGCAGACTTAGAACTACCCAACCTAAAACCTCTCCCTCGTCCGCGCGCGGTTCCTGCCCAAAAAGGTCAGTGCCGCTCCAGAGCGTCATGATCTGTCTCCATCGCATCTACTTTTCCAAACTCTTTTGCCCTTGTTTTGGACTCTAATATGCATGATTTGAATGGAACTAACCCGGACTGACGCTGTTTTTAGTAGAATTGCCTTGGTGTTATTTTTGTGCAGAAATAAAAGTTCTCGGATTGACCTGAAAATTTACGAAGAATATTTTTGGAATATATAACAAATACCGGCGAAAGAATCAACCAGAGGGGATCCACCAGGAGTCCACAAGGGTGGAGGGCGCGCCCCTACCTTGTGGGTCCCTTGGACCTCCTCTGACTCTATATATTCACATCCGGAGAGAAAAAAATCTAGGAGAAGAGTTTATCACGTTTCAGATACGGAGCCGCCGCCACCTCCTGATCTTCACCGGGAGGGCTGATCTGGAGCCTGATTTGGGCTCCGGAGAGGGGGAATCGACGCCATCGTCATCATCAACCATCCTCCATCACCAATTTCATGATGCTCACCGCCGTGCGTGAGTAATTCCATCGTAGGCTTGCTGGACGGTGATGGGTTGGATGAGATTTATCATGTAATTGAGTTAGTTTTGTTAGGGTTTGATCCCTGGTATCCACTATGTTCTGAGATTGATGTTGCTATGACTTTGCTATGCTTAATGCTTGTCACTAGGGCCCGAGTGCCATGATTTCAGATCTGAACCTATTATGTTTTCATGAATATATATGTGTTCTTGATCCTATCTTGCAAGTTGTAGACACCTACTACGTACTATGATCCGCATATCCCAAGGGGACAATAATTGGGATTCTTTCCGGTGATTACCGTAGTTTGAGGAGTTCATGTATTCACTAAGTGCTAATGCTTTGGTTTGGTTCTTTATTAAAAGGAGGCCTTAATATCCCTTAGTTTCCATTAGGACCCCTCTGCCACGGGAGGGTAGGACAAAAGAAGTCATGCAAATTCTTTTCTATAAGCACGTATGACTATATACGGAATACATCCCTACATTATATTGATGAATTGGAGCTAGTTCCGTGTCACCCTAGGCTATAACTGTTGCATGATAGATGCAATCTGACATAATTATCCATCACTGATCCATTGCCTACGAGCTTTTCACATATTGATCTTTGCTCAGTTACTTTGCCGTTGCTATTGTTACAATCACTACAAAACTGCTACTGTCACTTTTGATACCGTTACCGTTACTTCCATACTACTTTGCTACTAAATACTTTGCTGCAGATATTAAGTCTTTAAGGTGTGGTTGAATTGACAGCTCGGCTGCTAATACTTGAGAATAATCTTTGGCTCCCCTTGTGTCGAATCAATAAATTTGGGTTGAATACTCTACCCTAAAAAACTGTTGCAATCCCTTATACTTTTGGGTTATCACGTCATTGCCCACAATTATGCCCAGCCAGAGCGGATGCGACCGCTCACTCGCGCCGTCATTGAAGCGGCGGGCCGGCCGAGAGAGCGTCGCTTCCCGGTGCGGGCGACTGCTACGCGTTCAAATGACACGTCGGCCACCCGTTCGTCTGTCTGTCGCCCACATTGATGGCATGCGGTTGCTGAGTGTTGGGAATGTAGCATGCAATTTCATAAAATGCGGCGATTGCTAACATGATTCGGACGGACTTAAGCATTGGTACGGGTGATAAAGTCTCATCGTAGTCAACCCCTTGAACTGATTGAAAACCTTTTTGCGATAAGTCGAGCTTTGTAGATAGTAACATTACCATCAGCGTTAGTCTTCTTCTTGAAGATCCATTTATTCTCTATGGATTGCTGATCATCGGGCAAGTTCATCAAAGTCCATACTTTGTTCTCATACATGCATCCTATCTCAGATTTCATGGCCTCAAGCCATCGGTCGGAATCTGGGCTCATCATAGCTTCTTCGTAGTTTGTAGCTTCGCCTTGGTCTAGTAACATGACTTTCCAGGATAGGATTACCGTACCAGTTGGTCCGGATCGTGCTCTGGTCGACCTACGAAGTTCAGTTGTAACTTGATCTGAAGTTTCATGATCATCATCATTAGCTTCCTCTCTAGTTGGTGTAGGCATCACGGGAACAATTTTCTCTGATGTACTACTATCCAATTCGAGAGAAGGTAGAATTATCTCATCAAGTTCTACTTTCCTCCCACTCACTTCTTTCGAGAGAAACTCCTTCTCTAGAAAGGACCCATACCTAGCAACAAAAAATCTTGCCTTCGGATCTATGGTAGAAGGTGTACCCAATTGTTTCCTTAGGGTATCCTATGAAGACGCACTTCTCCGGTTTGGGTTCGAGCTTATTAGGCTAAAGCATTTTGACATAAGTGTCACAACCCCAAACTTTAAGAAACGACTGAAAGTGCAATCATGCCCTTAATATTATTTTGATGTTGATGACAATATACTCATAGGGGACTAACAAAGTTTGTCAAGTATATCTCAGGTGTTAGTCTCTTCGGTATCATGTGTGTGTGGATTCTGACTTCGGAAATATTTATCTTCCTCAAGAACGAAGAAACAAGTATACTAGCTTAGGCACCTTTTTAAGCTTGTTCTCGAGTATAGGGATCCCACACTATTAAGAGGGGAACATGGGGTCTTGTGAGAGTCTTGCTCAAACAATCTTCTAAAACTTATTTCTCATCTTTGTCTCGGTCGGATGACCGGTCTTCACCAGACGTCCGGTACCTCCTTTCCAGAACCAAAACATCGGATTTCCGGTTTCCATCGGATGTCCGACTTCTCCTCATCAGTATAGAAACATCGGTTGACCGGCGTCCACCAGACGTCCGGTACCTTTTCTACAGAACCAAAACATCGGATGTCTGGCGTTCACTGGACGTCTGGTACTTTCTCTATAGTGCCAAAACATCGGACGTCCGGTACCTTCTATACCACGCCAAAACATCGGATGTCCGGTTCCTATCGGACATCTGGTGCTTGCCGAGCCCTCGGTCGTCCGGTGTGTATCAGACGTCCGATGCTGCTGTGCTATTTTGGTCCCAGCGGCCACTTATTGAGGCATACTATAAATATCTCTCTCCTATCCTGTGGGAGGGTTGACCATTCACTTTGAACACCCTCAAGAACACTTTTTACTCTCTCTCTCTCACTCTCCTACACCAAATCTTAGATCCCTAAGGGATTTGAGGGCATTTGAGTGAAGGTGTCCACCCAAGTGATAGATGCACTCCTTCCCCTTCTTTGCACCAAAGGAATTTGTGATTTGAGAAAGTCTTGAGCTTTTACCCATTGTTCTTGTTACTCTTGGAGGTTGGAGACTCTTAGGCGGTAGGAGTGTTTCGGAGAGGAATTGACCTTTGTGATTACCCCCGGAAAGTTTGTGAGGGTTTGGAGACCACCCCAAGGTCTACCACTAGTGGTTGAGAAACGCCTTCGTGGTGTTGTCTCAAAGGGATAATAGGGTGAGCCTTCGTGGCGTTGGTTTGCCTTCGTGGTAACATCCACCTCTCTAACGGTGAAGTAGCTTCCCTCCAAGGAAGTGAACATCGGCATACATCCTCGTCTCTCAGAGTTGCGCTTATCCCTAACCCTAACTTCCTACTTGTGGTTGCTTGTATCTTAGCCCTTACTCATATCATATTGTGCTTACTTACTCATATACTTGTGTTACTCATTTACCTTGCTTAGCTCTTGGCATCTTACTTGCAATTGTTAGGCTCACTTTCATATTCCGCATTATTGCCTAAAATTGCTAAGTAATAATTCAAATTTGTAATTGTACCTATTTACCCCCCTCTAGGTCCATCTCGATCCTTTTAATTGGTACCAGAGCCTCGTGCTCTATTCTTGTGGCTTAACTGCCCTAGAGCGAGATGAACCCCGATGGGACTCCCACTGTTGCGGATCCGAAGGATAAGGGTGGGGCTTCTACGGAAGCCAAGTCTTTTACTTCTGAGGATCTAGAACAGGCCCTTGCTAAGCAAAAGGAGGAGCATGATGCTTCTCTTGAGGCCTTGGTCCAAATGAGACTAGCCACATTAACCACGATGCTTGCACCACTTTATAGTGGTGCAGCCTCGAGGCCAACTGTGCCTACTCCTTCACTTGGCCAACAACCTCCTAGCAATGAACACTCCAGTGTTCCTTGGCTTTATGCAAGACCTGAAATAGAGAAACTAAAGTATAATCCGCAAGGCAAACCTCCTTTACTTGATGACACTAACGATTTCGCTTTGTGGAGAGTTGCTATGCAGGATCATCTTCGATATGGGAATGATGAGATGTTGGAGATCTTGGAGTATGGGTACCAAGTTGTTAACCCGAAGAATCTTACACCAAGAGAGATATACGACAAGAATATCAACGACACAACAACCATGTGCATAAGGAGAGGTATGACTTACAAGCAAAGGAGACCATACATACACATCACAAGTGACAAGGAATTATGGGATAGCATTGTGAGGACAAAGACCAGTACCTCTACTCTCTGGCTTGCTCAATATGAAATTGCCAAGGGTCAATTGCAAAACTTTTGTATGGAGAAAGGTGAATCTCCCAAGCAGGTCCTTGAGCGTCTTATGACTCTCACCACTGGCATCGATTCCTGTGAGTGTCACAAGACACAAGATGGATTCAACTTGACTAAGCGATTTCTCGTGGACAAGTTACTTCATGCTCTTGCTCCATTCATCACCAAATGGCCGGTGTGGGACATAAGACAACACCATGGATTCAAGGAAATGGCTCCGGATGACATCATATCCACTTTCCAACTATTTGAAGAGTCAAAGGCAAATGCTACAAAACATCTTGCCATGCATGGTACCTCAACATCAAAGATAAATCTTGCATTGAAGGCCAAGCATGTATGTGAAGAAGAGCAAAGTGAAGAAGAAGAAGAAGATGATGAAGATGGTAATGAGATTGACTCGGATGAGAGTCCTTCATATGAATACATTGCCCTCTTTGTCAAGAAGTTTAGCGCGGGAAAATTCAAGGGAAGATTCCAAAAGAAGAAAGTGAGAAAATGCTACAACTGTGATGAAACCAACCACTTCTCCAACGATTGCCCTTATGAGAAGAGAGAAGATAAACCAAGGTTTCCTAAGACATTTCCCAAGAAGAAGTTGCCAAATCCTTTGAACTCCAAGCTCAAGAGGAGAGATGGGAAAGCAATGGTTGGTCACGAAGAATTTGATCCGGATGATGTTAGTGGTGTTGCCGGAGTTGCTCAAGATACTCAAAACACTTTGAGGCTAGTCAACAAGAGTGGTGATGTTGTCACCTACAACTATATGAAAGACTACAAGGGCAACGCTCACAAGTGCCTAATGGCAAAGGCCGTGGTAGAAGATGGAGAGGACCAAAACTCTCATGACAAGGTCAAGGTAACCCCATGATCAAATCCTCCTCTTTTCACTCCGTCTACTCCTTGTGATGAGTATCTTGATGCGGAGGATAATTATGATGGTGATGATGATGATATAGATGATCCTATGCTTGCTAAACTAAATAAGTTCATGTGTTCCCTCAAAGGAAATAAGCTCACTATGTTTCATATGCTTATGGAGATGGTGAGTAAGCACACCATCACCATTAAGGAACTCAAAATCCTCGTAACCGAGGAAAAGGAAAAATATGACATCCCTGAGTGGAAAGTCCAATATGAGGAAGCACGAAATGATGAACTATGGTTGAAAATTGGTGCAAACATTGATGTTCATGCTAAAGAACTTGCCTCCTTGAAGAAGTCTAAGGACTCTTGAGAGGAGTTGATGAATGATAAAAGTATGCTTGTGAAGTCTCATGCTTCTCTCTCTAAGGATTGTGAGCTTCTATCCGTGTCCCTCGAGACTAAGGAAGAAGAGCTCACTCTTCTTACAAAGAGTTTTGAGACACTCAAGCTTACATATCTTGAAACTCTAGCCAAGGCTTACTCTTCTCCTATTACCAATGTTGATGCTTGTACTACTAACTCTAGTGGTGACCTAGCATCTATTCTCAAGGAGAATTGCTTTCTCAAGGATCAACTCAAGAAAGGACTCATGACATGTGCTCAAGGACAAAAGAACCTTGATGAGGTATTGAGCCAACACAATGAAGTGTTTGCCAAAGAGGGGCTTGGGTTTGACCCAAGCATAAGCAAGAAGAAGATGTCTTCTCAAAAGTGCACCACTCCTCTAAAAGAAACGTTTGTACAAGAAGGGCAAAAGGAGAAAGGTATGGTTGTGAGTTGATGTCTGCTTGAACTACGTCGGTATTTCCCCAAAGAGGAAGGGGTGATGCCGCACAACAACGGTAGGTATTTCCCTCAGTGATGAGACCAAGGTTATCGAACCAGTAGGAGAACCAAGCAACACTACGTAAACAACACCTGCACACAAAGAACAAATACTTGCAACCCGACGTGTTAAAGGGGTTGTCAATCCCTTTCGGATAATGACGCCAGAAATTGGCACGTGGACAGGAGAAAGTTGTAATAAGTTGATAGATAGATCTCGAATAAAAGCAAATTAAAATAAAGCGCAGCAAGGTATTTTTTGGTTTTTGGGAATATAGATCTGAAAATAAAAGCAAATAAAAATAGATCGCAAAGGCAAATATGATAAAGAAGAGACCCCGGGGCCGTAGATTTCACTAGTGGCTTCTCTCTAGAAAAATAACAAATGGTGGGTAAACGAATTACTGTTGGGCAATTGATAGAACTCCACATAATCATGACGATATCCAGGCAATGATCATTATATAATCATCACGTCCAAGATTAGTAGACCGACTCCTGCCTGCATCTACTACTATTACTCCACACATCGACCGCTATCCAGCATACATCTAGTGTATTAAGTTCATGGAGAAATGGAGTAATGCAATAAAAATGATGACATGATGTAGACAAGATCTATTTATGTACTTGTTATCCTTAATAGCAACGATACATACGTGTCGGTCCCCCTTCTATCACTGGGATCAAGCACCATAAGACCGAAGCCATCACAAAGCACCTCTTCCCATTGCAAGATAAATACATCAATTTGGGCAAACAAAACCCAAATATCGGAGAAGAAATATGAGGCTATAAGAGATCATGCATATAAGAGATCAAAGAAACTCAAATAACTTTCATGGATATAAAAAGATATAACTGATCATAAACTCGAAGTTCATCGGATCCCAACAAACACACGGCAAAAAGAGTTACATCATATGGATCTCCAAGACACCATTGTAACAGACCCGAAGGTCTACAAAGAACTACTCACGCATCATCGGAGAGGCACCAATGGAGGTGGTGAACCCCATCCAAGATGGTGTCTAGATTGGATCTGGTGGTTCTGGACTCTGCGGCGGCTGGATGAATATTTCATCGACTCCCCTAGGGTTTCTCAATTTTTGGGGTATTTATATAGCAAAGAGGCGGTCCGGGGGGCACCAGAGGTGGGCACAACTCACCAGGGCGCGCCTGAGCCTCCTGGCGCGCCCTGGTGGGTTGTCCCCTCCTCGGGACTCCCCCCAGGTGCAACCAGGGCCCAACTTCTTCCTTTTTGTCCATAAAAAATCATCGTAAAGTTTCGTGGCATTTGGACTCCGTCTGATATTGATTTCCTGCGATGTAAAAATCATGGAAAAAACAACAACTGGCACTTGGCACTATGTCAATTGGTTAGTACCAAAAAATGATATAAAATGACTATAAAATGATTATAAAACATCCAAGATTGATAATATAACATCATGGAACAATCAAAATTATAGATACGTTGGAGACGTATCAACATCCCCAAGCTTAACTCCTACTCGTCCTCGAGTAGGGAAGTGATAAAAACAGAATTTTTGATGTGGAGTGTTGTTTATCATGTCATATCAGATTCTTTTCTTTATAGCATGGACAATTGGACTTTTATGTGATTCAAAGCATATCAACAAGCAACCATGTTTTTCAGAATATCAACGCTAAAACAAGTTATCCCTAGCCCATCATGCTCAAACATTGATCCATTCATGAAACACACTCGAATATTAGCTACACCCAATACTTAAGTACGATCATATTGCCTCCTAGTTGGTGATTTTTATAAGAGAAGATGGAGACTCAAATTCAAAATAAAAAAAATTGCATAAAGTAAAAGAAAGGCCCTTCACAGAGGGAAGTAGGGATTTGTAGAGGTGCCAGAGCTCGAAGCGAAAAAAAGAGATAAAAACATTTTGGGAGGTGTATCCATCCCACCAATGAAAACGAATTAGAGTTCCCAACACTTTCCATGCTAGATATATCATAGGTGGTTCCCAAACAGAAAATAAAGTTTATTCCTTTTTCCACCATACTTTCACTTTCCATGGCTAACCGTATCCACGGGTGCCCTCCATACCAACACTTTCCACGGAATTTATTATTTGACAACATAAAGTATTTTTTCTTTTTAATTCGGGACTGGGCATCCCTAAAACCTTTGCCTTACTCTCGTGCAATGACAAGTGAATAAACACTCATCGTGAGAATAACACATCCAGCATGGAAAATATTAGCCACCCCTCACTGCGCCGTGAGCAAAACAAACACTTAAAAGAGAAGTTTAATTTGAAAATTAGAGATGGCACATACAAATTTGCTTAGAACGGCACGGAAATACCGCATATAGGTAGGTATAGTGGACTCATGTGGCAAAAACTGGGTTTAAGGATTTTGGATGCACAAGTAGAGCTCATACTCAGTGCAAAATGAAGGCTAGCAAAAGACTGGGAAGAGACCAACCAAGAAATGAATAATCTCATAAGCAAGCATTAAGCATAATTAACACCGAATAATGCACCACAAGTAGGATATAATTTTCATTGCATGATTATTGACTTTCGTGCATGCATAGGGAATCACAAACCTTAACACCAATATTCTTACTAGAGCACAATTACTCATCAACATAACTCACATATCACATCATCATATCTCAAAACTATTACTAAGAATCAAGTTTATTTTGTCCAATGATCTTCATGACATTTTTTACTCTATCCTTCTTGGATATCTATCACTTTGGGACTAATTTTCATGTGTTGCTTTTCATAAGCTCAAACAAATATAAGTGAAGATCATGAGCATAACAAATTTTCTTTCTCTTAAAATAATTTAAGTGAAGTAAGAGAGAATTTCTTCAACATTTACTAACTCTAAAATAAATCTAAGTGGAGCAAGAGAGCATTTCTTAAAAAATACTAAGCACACCTTGCTCAAAAAGATATAGGTGAAGCACTAGAGCAAGTCCTAGCTCATAAAAGATTTAAGTGAAGCACAGAGAGCAATTCTACAAGTCATGATATGATTTTGGCTCTCTCAAATAGGTGTGTCCAGCAAGGATTGATGACTTAAAACACAAAATAAAACAAGCAAAGACTCATATCATACAAGACGCTCCAAGCAAAACACATATCATGTGACGAATAAAAATATAGCCTCGAGTAAAATACCGATGGTCGTTACAAGAAAGAGGGGATGCCACTCGGGGGCATCCCCAAGCTTAGTTGGTTGCTCATTCTTGGATAATAGCTTGGGATGCCGAGACATCCCCAAGCTTAGGCTCTTCTATCCTTCCTTCACCCATCGTAAGATAACCCAAAACTTGAAAACTCCAATCACACAAAACTCAACAACACCTTCGTGAGATCCGTTAGTATAAGAAAACAAACCACTACTATAAGTACTGTGTCAAACCAATTCTTATTTTGTTTTTGTATTATATCTACTGTATTCCAACTTTTCTATGGCAAATACTCATTAAAGAAAACCATAGAGCTATCAAAATAAGCACACAACACAAAGAAAACAGAATCTGTCAAAACATAACAGTCTGTATTAATCTGAATTGTTCAAAAACTTCTAGAACTCTAAAAATTCTGCAAAATTAGGACGCCCTAGGTAATTTGTACGTCGATCTTCTGTAAAAAAACTTAGATCAGAATCACGTTTGTGTGATTTACTAAAATTGTTTTCGTGAGCGCATAAGTTTCTGTTTTTTCAGCAAGATCAAACTACTATCACCCAAGAAGATCCTAAAGGCTTTACTTGGCACAAACACTAACTAAAACACAAAAAACACAATCATACCAGTAGCATAATTGTGTAAACACACAAGAACAGAAAGTAAAAATCAAAAATAAAATTTATTCATTGGGTTGCCTCCTAACAAGCGCTATAGTTTTACGCCCTTAGCTAGGCATAAGGCAAGGATCTAAGTTTTGTCATCTTTGGTTTGAGATCCATAAGATGCCCTCATGATTGGTTCATATGGTGGCCTAATTATTGTTCTAGGGAAGTGTTCCATACCTTTCCTCAAGGGAAATTGGAACTTAATATTGCCTTCTTTCATATCAATCACGACACCAATAGTGCGTAAAAACGGTCTACCAAGAATAATTGGACAAGACGGATTGCAATAAATACCAAGAACAATGAAATCTATGGGCACATAATTTCTATTTGCAAGAATAAGAACATCATTAATTCTTCCCATAGGTTTTTTAATAGTAGAATCCGCCAGGTGCAAATTCAAAGAACATTCTTCAAGATTGGTAAGACCAAGCACATCACATAAAGATTTCGGAATTGTGGAAACACTAGCACCCAAGTCACACAAAGCAAAACACTCACAATTTTTAATCTTGACTTTGATAGTAGGTTCCCATTCATCATGCAATTTTCTAGGAATTGAAACTTCTAATTCCAATTTTTCTTCGAAAGCTTTCATCATATCATCAACAATATGTTTAGTAAAATCTTTATTTTGTTCATAAGCATGAGGTGAATTTATCATGGATTGCAACAAAGAAATACAATCAATCAAAGAGCAACTATCATAATTAAAGTCTTTGTAATCCAAAAGAGTGGGCACATCACTAGTTAAAGTTTTGACCTCTTCAAACCCACTTTTATCAATTTTCTCAACAAGATTTTCACCCTCCGAAATATTGGGACGCCTTCTACTTAAAGTTGACTCTTCTGTAGTACCTTTTTCATCAATCTTAACTTTACTAAACAAGGAATCAATAGAGGAAACACCAAGCATTTTAAGATCTTCATCACTTTTGCGAAAGAAATCACTCGAAAACGCTTTTTCCAAAAATTCTCTTTTAGCTCTAAGCATAGCAGCTCTTTTCTTAGTTTCATCCATAGAAACATAAAGAGCTTTAATTGATTCATATACTTTAGGCACAAAAAATTCCATCTTGAGATTTTCCACATCATGAGCAATTCTATCAACACTTCTAGACAAATCATCAATCTTATTCAACTTTTATTCTATGGAAGTGTTGAAAACTTTTTGTGTGTTGATAAATTCTTTAATATTATTCTCAAGATCAGAGGCGTTCCTATTATTATTGTAAGATTGATTTCCATAGGAATTACCATAATTATTAGAGGAATTACTAGGAAAAGGCATAGGATTAAAATTACCTCTATACGCATTGTTGTTGAAATTATTTTGAGAGATAAAATTCACATGTATGGCATCACTATTTTTCTCAATCAAAGTATACAAAGGCATATCATTAAAATCAATTGGAGCACTTTTACTAGCAACCAATTTCATAAGAGCATCAACTTTTTCACTCAAAGAAGAAATTTCTTCAACTGAATTAACCTTTTTACTAGTAGGAGCTCTTTCGGTATGCCATTGTGAATAATTTGCCATGATATTATCAAGAAATTTGGTGGCTTCACCCAAAGTAATTTCCATAAAAGTACCACCCGCGGCGGAATCTAAAAGATTACGAGAAACAAAATTCAAGCCCGCATAAAATTTTTGTATGATCATCCAAAGATTTAACCCATGAGTTGGGCAATTCCTTAGCATCATTTTCATCCTTTCCCAAGATTGTGCAACATGCTCATGTTCAAGTAGCTTGAAATTCATGATCTGGGTTCTAAGGGAAATAATTTTTGCGGGCGGAAAATACTTAGTGATAAAAGCATCTTTGCACTTATTCCAAGAATCGATACTATTACGAGGCAAAGAAGAGAACCAAATTTTTGCAGAATCACGCAAAGAAAACGGAAATAATTTCATCTTGACCACGTCATTGTCCACATCTTTTTTCTTTTGCATATCGCATAATTCCACGAAAGTATTAAGATGGGACGCAACATCCTCATTAGGAGTACCAGAAAATTGATCTTTCATAACAAGATTCAGCAAAGCAGTATTAATATCACAAGACTCCGGACTAGTGGCTGGAGGAGCAATCGGAGTGCCAATAAAATCATTGTTGTTGGTATTTGAGAAATCACATAAATTGGTGTTCTCTTGAGTCATGATGACCACACAACAAGACTGCACTCAAAAACAGATCTGGCGAGGAAACGGTGAACGAAAAGAGAGGTGAATAAAACGACAAATTTTTGTGAAGTGAGGGAGAGGAAAACGAGAGGCAAATGGCAAATAATGTAATTGCGAGGAGATGAGATTTGTGATTAAAAACTTGGTTATGTTGAAGATCCTCCCAGGCAACAGCACCAGAAATTCCTTCTGATTGCTCCCTGACTATAGCGTCAGAAAGCTCCTGTCTTCAAGGACTACATAAGTATTTCCCCAAAGAGGAAGGGATGATGTAGCACAGCGAAGGTAGGTATTTCCCTCAGTGATAAAACCAAGGTTATCGAACCAGTAGGAGAACCAAGCAACACAACGTAAACATCACCTGCACACAAATAACAACATCACGCAACCCGACGTGTTAAAGGGGTTGTCAATCCCTTTCGGGTAACGATGCTAGAGATTTGTAATAGATTGAAATAATAGATCGCAAATAAAATAAAGTGCAGCAAAGTATTTTTGTATTTTTGGTTTAATAGATCTGAATAAAAATGCAAAGGAAAAGTAGACCGCAAGCAAATATATGAGAAAGAAGACCCGGGCCCCGTAGGTTTCGCTAGTGGCTTCTCTCGAGAAAGATAGCAAACGGTGGGTAAACAAATTGCTGTTGGGCAATTGATAGAACTTCAAATAATTATGACAATATCCAGGCAATGATCATTACATAGGCATCACATCCAAGATTAGTAGACCGACTCTTGCCTGCATCTACTACTATTACTCCACACATCGACCGCTATCCAGCATGCATCTAGTGTATTAAGTTCATGGAGAAATGGAGTAATGCAATAAGAATGATGACATGATGTAGACAAAATCCGTTTATCCATTGCGTAGATATAGATCCCATCTTTTTATCCTTAGTAGCAACGATACATACGTGTCGTTTCCCTTTCTGTCACTGGGATCGAGCACCGTAAGATCGAACCCACTACCGGGCACCTCTTCCCGTTGCAAGATAAATAGATCAAGTTGGCCAAACAAAACCCAAATATCAGAGAAGAAATACAGGGCTATAAGAGATCATGCATATAAGAGATCAATGAAACTCAAATAACTTTCATGGATATAAAAAGATATAACTGATCATAAATTCGAAGTTCATCGGATCCCAACAAACACACCGCAAAAAGAGTTACATCATATGGATCTCCAAGAGACCATTGTATTGAGAATTCAGCGAGAGAGAGAGAGGAAGCCATCTAGATACTAACTACGGACCCGAAGGTCTACAAAGAACTACTCACGCATCATCGGAGAGGCACCAATGGAGGTGGTGAACCCCATCCGAGATGGTATCTAGATTGGATCTGGTGGTTCTAGACTCTGCGGTGGCTGGATGAATAATTCGTCGACTCCCCTAGGGTTTCTGGATTTTTGGGGTATTTATAGAGCAAAGAGGCGGTCCGAGGGGCACCGGGGGTGGGCCCAACCCACCAGGGCACGCCTGGGCCTCCTGGCGCGCCCTGGTGGGTTGTCCCCTGATAACCCACAAGTATAGGGATCAATTGTAGCCTCTTTCGATAAGTAAGAGTGTCGAACCCAACGAGGAGCTAAAGGTAGAACAAATATTCCCTCAAGTTCTGTCGACCACCGATACAACTCTACGCGCACTTGACGTTCGCTTTACCGGAAACAAGTATGAAACTAGAAGTACTTTGTAGGTGTTTTTGGATAGGTTTGCAAGAATATAAAGAGAGCGGGTAAATAAAAGCTAGGGGCTGTTTAAGTAAAGACACAACTAAATTACTTTTAGTAGAGAGCTTTTTGTTACGAGAATTTATTTGTCCCTAGGCAATCGTTAACTAGACCGGTAATCATTATTGCAATTTTATTTGAGGGAGAGGCATAAGCTAACATTCTCTACTTGGATGATATGCACTTATGATTGGAACTCTAGCAAGCATCCGCAACTACTAAAGATCATTAAGGTAAAACCCAACCATAGCATTAAAGTATCAAGTCCTCTTTATCCCATACGCAAACAACCTACTTACTCGGGTCTGTGCTTCTGTCACTCACGCCACCCACCATAAGCGAATCATGAACGTATTGCAAACCCTATAGCGGGAATCCCTCATGCTTGCACGACACGGAGAGCACCATAGGACAGCACCAATAATAAAACATGCAACTCAAACCAATCTTGATCATCAAATAGCCCATAGGACAAAGCAGGTCTACTCAAACATCATAGGATAGCCATACATAATTGGGAAATAATATATAGCGTTGAGCACCATGTTTAAGTAGAGATTACAACGGGTAAGAGAGAGGTTACACCGCTGCATAGAGGGGGGAAGAGTTGGTGATGATGGCGGTGAAGTTGTTGGTGAAGATTGCGGTGATGATGATGGCCACGGCAGCGTTCCAGCACCACCGGAAGAGAAGGGGAGAGGGGGCCCCTTCGTCTTCTTCTTCCTTGACCTCCTCCCTAGATGGGAGAAGGGTTTCCCCTCTGGTCCTTGGCCTCCATGGCGTGGGAGGGGCGAGAGCCCCTCCGAGATTGGATCTGTCTCTCTGTCTCTCTCTGTTTCTGCGCTCTGTTCTGCTGCCCTTTCACCGTTTCATATATATATGGAGATCCGTAACTCCAATTGGACTGAAACCTTCGCCGTGATTTTTTTACCAAAAATTAGCTTTCTTGCGGCCGAAGAAGGGCATCAACCGCCTTACGGGTGGCCCACGAGGGTCAGGGGCGCGCCCAGGGGGGCAGGGGCGCCCCCCCTGCCTCGTGGCCACCTCGGGCACCGTCTCGCGTGGATTTTTCTTCCGGAATTTTCCAAATATTCCAAAATAAGCTCCGTCCATTTTTATCCCGTTTGGATTCCGTTTGATATGGATATTCTGCGAAACATAAAACATGCAACAAACAGGAACTGGCACTGGGCACTGGATCAATATGTTAGTCCCAAAAATAGTATAAAAACTTGCCAAAAAGTATATGAAAGTTGAATAATATTGGCATGGAACAATCAAAAATTATAGATACGATGGAGACGTATCATCCCCTCCTCGGGACTCCCCCCAGGTGCAACCAGGGCCCAACTTGTTCCTTTTGGTCCATAAAAAATCATCGTAAAGTTTCGTGGCATTTGGACTCCGTCTGATATTGATTTCCTGTGATGTAAAAAACATGGAAAAAACAACAACTGGCACTTGGCACTATGTCAATAGGTTAGTACCCAAAAATGATATAAAAAGACTATAAAATGATTATAAAACATCCAAGATTGATAATGTAACAGCATGGAACAATAAAAAATTATAGATACGTTGGAGACGTATCAGTTGTCTAATGGCCAAGGCCGACAAGGGGTGGCTGTGGCATCGCCGGCTAGCCCATGCCGGCATGAGAAATCTTCAAGGTATCTTAAAGGGTACTCACATCCTTGGACTAACCAATGTCTCTTTTGAGAAAGATCGTGTGTAGTGCATGCATAGCCGGGAAGCAACATCAATCAAAGCACCCACCCAAGAATATCGTGTCTACTTCAGGGCCTTTGGAACTCCTTCATGTGGATCTTTTTGGGCCTCCTTCATGGGATAGTCTTGGTGGGAAAAATTATGGACTTGTCATTGTTGATGATTACTCAAGATATACATGGGTGTTTTTCCTCAAGTCCAAGGACGAGACAAAGATCACCTCATTGATTTTTCCAAGCAAGCTCAACGCAAGTTTGACAAAGAAATCTTGGCAATGAGAAGTGATAATGGCTCCGAGTTCAAGAACTACACCTTGGAAGGATTTCTTAGTGATGAAGGGATTGAGCATCAACACTCCGCACCATACACGCCTCAACAAAATGGAGTTGCCGAAAGGAAGAACCGTACACTTGTGGAGATGGCAAGGTCCATGTTGGATGAATACAAGACGCCACATATCTTTTGGGACGAAGTTGTCAACACCGCATGCCATGCATCAAACCGGCTCTTCCTCCGCACAATATTGGAAAAGACTCCATATGAGCTCCTAACAGGGAACAAGCCAAATGTCAAGTACTTTCGTGTATTTGGGTGCAAATGTTTCATCCTCAGCAAAAGAGAACGGTTAGGAAAATTTCAATCCAAAACAACTGAGGGCATATTTGTTGGCTATGGATCAAACTCTCACGCGTATAGAGTCTACAACAAATCCAATGGATGTGTTGTAGAAACTTGTGACGTGGTGTTTGATGAATTTAATGGCTCCCATGGGGAGCAAATTGATCTAAGTGGTGTAGGTGAAGAAGATTCTTCTCAAGATATTTTGACCATGGGTGTTGGTGCTCTCCTTCCCATGGAACAAGAACCTCATGATGATGAAGAAGAAGATGGAAGTTTCATACATCATCAAACCACTTCAACACCCATATAACCTCAAGCCCCTATTTCTCAACCAATGCCCGTAGTTCAAGAATAAGAGGATGATCAAGTCCCTCAACATGATCATCTTCAAGAGCAAGATCATCACCAAGTGCAAGAACAAGAAAGTGCAATCATTGATGATGAACCTCAACAAATGCAATATGAAGAAGAAGATCTTCCACCACACATTAATGATCCATTTGTTGAGGATGCAGATGATGGACATGAAGTTGAACCTCGCGAAACCCTAACCTCCATCATGCCCCGAGTGACCAGTCGTGTTGATGCTGATAAAATTCTTACCGGCATATCGGAAGGTAGAGTCACTCGTAAACAATTGACAAACTTTTGTGCTCACTTCTCATTTGTTTCTCGTATTGAGCCACTCAAGGTACAAGATGCATTGATGGACAACGATTGGCTCATTGCTATGCAAGAAGAGTTAAACAGTTTTGAACACAATCAAGTGTGGTCATTAGTCAAGAGACCAACTACGGAACGCAATGTCATTGGAACAAAATGGATTTTCAAGAACAAGCAAGATGAGAATGGTGTAATCATCCGCAATAAGGCAAGGTTAGTGGCACAAGGGTACTCACAAGTTGAAGGTTTGGACTTTGGTGAGACCTTTGCCCCCGTTGCCCGTCTTGAATCTATCCGCATCTTACTTGCCTATGTTGCTTTCAATGGTTTAACATTACATCAAATGGATGTGAAGAGTGCTTTCCTTAACGGTCCTCTACAAGAAGAAGTATATGTATCACAACCACCTCGGTTCGTTGATCCCGATCACAAAGACTATGTGTATAAACTTCACAAGGCTTTGTATGGCCTCAAACAAGCACCTCGTGCTTGGTATGATCATCTTAAGAAGTTTCTACTCGATGATGGTTTTGTGAGAGGGGTGATGATCCCACTCTTTTTACTAAGAGGGACAAGGCTGATTTGATCCTATGCCAAATCTATGTAGACGACATCATTTTTGGTTCTCCTAACATTCATTTGTGCAAGAAGTTTGCGGCCTCCATGACCAAGAATTTTGAAATGTCACTCAATGCGGACTTGAAGTTCTTTCTCAGATTTCAAATTCAATAATTTCAAGAAAGAATTCTCTTGTCTCAAGCAAAATACCTCAAGGATATTCTAGAGAAGTTTGGCATGTCTGATGCTAGTCCATGTAAGACACCGATGCCAACAAAAATTGTACTCGCTGAAGACACAAACGGTATCCCTTTTGACCCATCTCGTTACCGCTCTATGATTGGTTCTCTTCTTTATCTTTTTGCATCTAGACCAGACATCATGTTCAGTGTATGCATGTGTGCTAGATTTCAAGCTTCCCCTAGGGAAAGTCATCATAAGGCGGTTAAGCATATTCGTAGATACCTTGTTCACACCCCAAAGTTGGGTCTATGGTACCCCAAGGATGCCAAGTTTGATCTCATTGGGTACACGGATGTGGATTGGGCTGGTGACAAAGTGGGAAGGAAGTCCACCTCCGGTGCATGTCAATTTCTTGGATGCTCCTTGGTAAGTTGGTCCTCGAAGAAGCAAAATTGTGTCATCCTCTCCACCGCCGAAGCTGAATACATTGCAACTGTTGGGTGTGCAACTCAATTACTATGGATGAGGCAAACTTTGAAGGATTACGGTATCACCTATAGACATGTGCCTCTTCTATGTGATAATGAAAGTGCCATCAGTATTGCTGAGAATCCCAAAGATCATCTTCGCACCAAGCACATTGATATTAGGTATCATTTCTTGAGAGATCAGGTGGAAAAAGGTGACATTGATATTGCTCATGTTGGTACAAATATGCAACTTGCAGACATTTTCACCAAACCATTGGATGAAGCAAGGTTTTGTCAACTTAGGCGTGAACTTGGTATCTTGGAGCTTGACAACATTATGTGAAATCTAGTACCCATGAATGCATTTACTTCATGGCTTGTCTTGGTGTAGGCATATGTTTAGGGGGAGACACTCAACTCATGAGTTTTCTCACCCTATATAATGCATAAAAAGAACAAACACTCTCAAAGTTACTATTGTTCCTCGAACTATGGTACTTTAAAATGATGGAGTAGTGTTTTTGTGCCCAAGGACATTATCTTCGCGGCATCAAGACACACATACTCACACATGGTGGCCCTTGGCCACCGACTCCTCCCATAGAAGTGGTGACTAATCATGTTTTGAGTTCATATCATGTGTTACTAGTTGTTAACCTTGTGCTATCCTCTATGACTATTTGCCAATATAATTTTGTCATTTACCTATTCTGGCATTATTGGTTCATCTAGATTTGTCTAAACACCTTCTGTCAAAGTTTCTTGCCATCGGTCGTCTAACATTTATCGGACGTCCGATGACTCATAGTTTGTCGGTTGTCCGACACTGCTCGGTCCTCCGAAGGCTATGCAACATTCTTGCCTAGCCCTACCTACTCCCCAGGTCTCGGACTTCCGACTCTGCTCGGTTGTCCATCGCCTGTCACGCTCTCCAGTGCCCGGACGTCCGACCTCTGTCGGACGTTCGATGAAATTCACGGCCCATATATAATCGTCGGGGTTGGGCCTGTATGGGCAGTTGCCCGACTCCTTTTCCCCCACCTTGCGGCTGTGACCGCCGCCGCACCGCCAGGGGGCGATTTCGCCTCGCCGTCACCGGGGGAGCCGCATCGCCGCGCCCCCAGCCTCCTCTCCATCGCCCATCGTCCTGATCTGGTACCCCTCCTGACTGGTTCCTCTCATTCTCTCGTCTTCGTCGTTCGCTCCCATACATGGTAGTGATCCCCTTTCTATCTTGGATAATCCCTCAGGTGAGGTTCGTCCCACGATGGTGAAAATCAAGCACACTGCTCATAAGGATGCCGGGGGAGCCTCTGTCCGCGGTAATTTATTTCCTTATGGTTCCGATGTTCATCGTCCCCGTCTCCGTTCTTTCCAAGGGCTCACTATGATTTTTCCCATGTCCTTCTCTCCTTGGTTTCAGCCTCTCATCGAGGTGCTTCTGATGATTCTCAAGAGGAGCAGCGTGTGACACCCAAGTTTTTATTTGGATTTTTCAAAAGATTTTATTTGACTTGAAGGGGGTGATTTAAAAATTTTCTTCAAGAGAACTCTCACTCTCAAATATTTTCCTTATGGCAAAAATTTTATTTGAATTCACCCAAGATCCTCCTTTGGTCTTGGAGGTTCTTGCTTTTCATTGGACTCAAGACAAAATGTTTTTCATTTGAGAAAATAACCTTTGAAATATTTTTGAGAATGCACTATGGCTTTTGGAAAGTACTTTGCCACTTTCAACTATTCCTTCTTGCCATGGCATAAGTGCAAATCCTCTCTCCTAACCCTTTCCTCACCTCTGGATCATGATTTACATCAAATCCAGCAAGTTGAACCTCCCCATGTATTCATTTTGCATTCAAATTCGATTCAAATAATTTCTGTCTTCTCTTATAGCTCTTGGAGATTTACAAAGGAACTCCATTTTCTGTTTGGGCTTTTACCACAAAACTTCTTTCCCCTCCTAGTCCTTTGAACCCTCAACCAAGAACCATGAAGATCCACTGGTATCCAGTTCAAAAATTTCAAACTACATCAGCTGCAAGTTTGGACCAGATTTGCCAAATTTGGTGAAATTCATTCAAAGCTTTCTCCAAAAATTCCAAGTAAATTCATGCAGCCCCTGGGTGCTTTGAGTGATCATCTCACCAAGTTACAGCTCCAGAAAAATTTATCTCTTTACCAAAACCTACTGTCGAACACTTGCAGTGCATGGTCACTGTCAAGGCAGTTAACTTCAGAGTTCAGTCAGTGCTCACTGTCGTTTTCTTCAGAGACGGGCATCGATCTCGCCAGTGCCCTCGCGTCGCCTTGCTCCTCGTCCTCGCCCACTTGTTCCTGCACCGCACGAGTGCCTGGCATCTTGCGGGCGTCGGCGACGAGCAGCAGAAGGTGCGCCGCCCCGTGACCGACGCCGGCGGCGGCTTTGCGGACGCCAGCGAGAGACACGGCGCCGCCAACTCCACCCAGCGCCGCCCAAACCACCGGAGCCCGCCGCGTGGCCGTCCACTCCCCCGAACGCGCTGCCGCTCTCGTCGTGAACCCCAGGGCGCGGAGCGCGCTCTCTGTCGCCGTTGAGCCCGTGCGGTCACCTCACCGTGGACAGACGCCATTACGCCAAGACCAGCTCCGTTTAGCTGCAAAACGAGTCCCGTAACATCCACTGATGCTGCCCGACCGCTCAAACCCCCTGCCAACCCACTGCTCCGCCGTAATCGCTCGCCGGAGATTCTCCATTCACGGCCACCCCGTCGATCTGCCTATAAATAGAGGCCCCGAGCTTCAACTCGAGCACCCACCAGCCCTACACTTCCCCTAGAGCACGCCCAGCCACTGGAAGAGCCGCGAGGAGGTCTCCTTCCTCGACTCCGGACGCCGCGATCCGCCACGGGATCCAGCCCGATTCGCCCCCGTGTGTGCTCCACAGCCCCCATTCTCTTGCCAGTAGCTTCTCCTTGCATCACCCGTTCTGACCCGCGCCTCAATTCGTACTTTGCAGCCCTCCACCGGAGTTCCCCAACCTCACCCGAACCGCCGTCCGCCGGAGATAGTGTCGCCGTCGACGTGGTGCTCCCCGTTGGACGAGTCCACCACCCACCGACGCAGAAGAAGACACTGAAGCTCTTGGTACCCTCCGTTTCACCTAACTCGCCGTGGTTCGACGCCGGCGTCCACCGCCGTCTTCGGGCGCCGGCGAGCTTTCAAACCTGACATGCGGGCCCCGCGTGTCAGCCTCTGTTTTATTTCCCCGAACCGTTTTCTGTTGGCGCCTTCGGGCAAAATACGTTTTCTCCTTGCGCTTGCGCATTCCCAGCCGAACCGTTTTCTGTTTTCTCAGTTAAAACCCTGGAACTTTTCTGTTTCATTACAGAAAGGTCCCTGGACAGAAACCTTTATAACTTTTTAATGAAAAGGTATTTTTGAGTGATTCTTTTCTGTCAATCTCCAAATTTTGTCTAGTTTTTTATGGGATTTATTTGAAAAATATTTGGCAAAGTTTCTGTGCATGTGTTGGTTTTCACGTTAGTACCCCGTTTCGTGATTGCCGTAGGTTCCGGGAGAGGGGACGGAGCCGCAAACTTCGCCGAGCTAGACTCCGACTTCTCTGAACCAGGCAAGCATGTTTTAACATTTGATATGGCAGATGTTTTGCATGTTCATGTGAAAGTTTGTGTGTGGCATATGAGTGTCGGTAAATACCTCGTTGCTTGTAAGGCAACGACCCGGTTGTTCCGAAGTTGCGATGACCTCTGATGAGAGGTGGCCTAATCATGTGGTGACATGAAGGGCAGCAAGGTGGTACTGTTGTAGCATGCCAGCCTTGCGTCATCCGACTTTCTTCGACGTTAACGTGGTTGGAGCCACGTTATCGATCTTTTCCCGCATGTTCCAAAGTTGCGATGACCTCTGATGAGAGGTGGCCTAATCATGTGGTGACATGAAGGGCAGCAAGGTGGTACTGTTGTAGCATGCCAGCCTTGTGTCATCCGACTTTTCCGACGTTAACGTGGTTGGAGCCATGTTATCGTCCCTTCCCCTTTCCGTGCTACCACATGTCTCATTGCCAGGATACGGTTTAGTAAGTTGGTAACCTCTTTCCGTGTACACACCAAACAGAGAGGCCGGGATGATGGTACCTTGGCCCAGGATTAAAGCCAGTCATTCGGTCAGGGGGCATGGGTGTTTCCGGTTGGGACCGAGAGGGGGGGCACCCCCTTATAGCGCGCGTATAGAAATTTGATCCCATGCTACGCGAGGTTGTAGCCTCCCCGACTCAGGATTTTTCCTGAATGTTGCCGAGGGTGATCCCTGGCTTCGGATGGTGAAATTGGGTGTGTACTGGTTAGACGTGTTCCTTCCAGAACACCGTAGACGGAACTAGTCCCCGTGACTACTGAAATCCGTTGACTGTGGTTAAGTACAAACTCTGCAGAGTCAATTCTTTCCAAATCATCGTATCCATGATCAGTAATGTAGACTTTATATCCAAATCTATCCGTGTGAAAACTTGCCCCGGTGAACAAGCTCAAGTGGTAAATTCAATTTCATTGTTATTCCTGTGGATGGACTAACATTATATTTGTCTCGTGTTTGTGATAAATTATATTCCCGAACTATTGTATTGTTGTGTTACAATATAAGCCCTTTATGTGACATCGCTCAGACGTCCGACTGTGGCGTGTACTCGTTTCTCACTTTAAATATAAGCCCTTTATGCGATGTCGCTCAGACGTCCGACTGTGGCATGCACTGTCTTTACTTTCTGTTAGAAGCCCTTTATGTGGTGTCGCCCCGACGCCCGACTGCGGCATTATTATTCTGCATTTTCCGCTCGAGGAGTCTTTCAGACACTCGTTTGGCACCTGTATTAGTATTCCGCATTTTCCGCTCGAGGAGTCTTTCAGACACTCGTTTGGCACCTGTATTATTATTCCGTATTTTCCGCTCGAGGAGTCTTTCAGACACTCGTTTGGCACCTGTATTATTATTCCGCATTTTCCGCTCGAGGAGTCTTTCAGACACTCGTTTGGCACCTGTATTATTATTCCGCATTTTCCGCTCGAGGAGTCTTTCAGACACTCGTTTGGCACCCTCATTACTATTCTGCAGTTTCCGCTCGAGGCGTCATTCAGACCCTCGCTTGGCACCCAGTATTTATTATCCCTATGTCTGATCGCACTGGTTACCTTATTCATGTGCTTCATGTTTGCATTTGTTATACCTTATGTCCGAACTGTCTTGCGAGTACTTTCATAGTACTCACCTGGCTTGTTGATTTGGCCAGATGTTGACAAAGGCGATCTCTTGGATGAAGAGTTTGATAGCGCGTCCGACGCCTAGAGGAGTCCCAGTCAGTCCTGCGCGATCCCGGATATTGCTCACTTGTATAAGTATTCTCGAGCCTCACTCCGACGCTCGAAGAGTTGTAGTATTCTGGAATCATGTCACTCGCTTCGCGATGATATTTCCACCACCGTTATTACCGTGAGTTAGAAGTTTGCCACCCTATCCGCCGTATTGTTTTATCGGCGTGTATGTAATAAATTGTTGGGCAGTCTCTGCTCAACTTTGTATTATATTTAGTACTCCTGGTATTTTTCTTCTGTGACCAATGTATTGTCTACCAGTGAGAAGGAATTCTTCCTCGCTGGTCCGTAACAGGGATTGGTTTCTCAATAATTATTTTATTGAAAAACCGGTCGTGACACAGCGTCCGCGCAAACATAGTGGGAAACGTCCTGTGATCGAGGAGTACTCCTCTCCTGAGGGATCTGACAACGAGGAGGAGATGGATGATGCGGAGCATCCTGTGCGCGTGGCCCATTCATCCCACCCACGCGGTTCGTGAAGGGCCACACACATGCATGCTCCTCCTCCGGATCAGCCAAATGCGGATGGTCGTTGCATCCCTCTTGAGGCCCCTCAACTTCATGGGCGTGTCCTCAAGGATTTCACCAAAGTGACCAAGGCTACTTCTGAAGTTCCGCTGCGATGTTGATCAATTTGAGGTGGTTCACGACTCTCTGGATCAACGTTTTCGCACCAATGTTCAGGCAGACATCTACACCACTGTTGTTCTCCCAAAGGTTCTCTCTCTACACCACTTCATTGACTTGGAGCACATTCTGGCTCATCCCGTGAAGTACCCGGGTGCTATTGATCTCATTGAGTCATCCGGTCTTGCTGCTCCGTTTGCCTTTCAGCACGTCTTTAACCAGTCTGTCATACATCAGTTTTATGCCACATGCTTTCTTGCTCCTAACAAGACCATCACCTGGATGACCTTTGACACCGAGCTCACTGCCACTTATGCTCAATTTGTTACCGCTCTTGGCTTTCCTGACATTGGATTCAAGATCCATAAAGATGACCCAAATCACAAACCCAAAGCTGTTGAGGCCTGTGGTTACCTCCTTAAGGGTATTGATGAGCTCACCGAGGAGGAAAAGCTGAAGGATCTGAATCAAGTTTCTATTTGGAGATCTCCTTACTTCATCATTTACCAATGTGTCATTCGCACCATCTATCCCAAGATGGGTGACAAGGGATCCTGCAACAGTTATTGCATTGATCTTATGTCTCACCTCTATGAATCACCAAAAGGGAAGATCAATGTTCCTCATTTTCTATGGCATGAAATCCATCTTGCTAGCTTTCAGTATAAGCGTGCCTTTCCTCATGCTCCATTCATTCAGGCTCTTATTGAGAGTGGGGCTCCATTCTCTCTTGTCTGCACTCATGTGCATGAGAAGTGGATTATTCTTTCTCATATGGCCA
Organism: Triticum aestivum; assembly: GCF_018294505.1. Classification (NCBI taxonomy): domain Eukaryota; kingdom Viridiplantae; phylum Streptophyta; class Magnoliopsida; order Poales; family Poaceae; genus Triticum; species Triticum aestivum. The sequence continues at coordinate 564,608,410 of NC_057799.1, forward strand.
ACGATTTTGCTCCCAAGGGTTCCTCCAAGTCTGCCCCTGCTCGTAGGTCTGCTGCTAGGTCTCATCCTACTACTGCTAATTCTGCGTCCTTTGGGTGTTTTGCTCGTTTCATCGGCAAGGCTCGCTCTGCCATGATGAAGGCATTCTCCTTCAACTGCACACACAACCATGATGTTGTCACTCGCATGATCGCTTCCAAGAATGCCTTGAATTCTCGTCTTCGTGACTTTGGGGCTACTGATGTGAGTGACGATGATCGTCTTTCGGCGGCTCCTCCTTCAGACTTTGGTTTCCCTTCGGGGCCTGAGTGGGCTGATTTCCTCGAATATGCTGGTGGAAGTGAAGCTCCTAACGATGATGATGATGACCTGTGACTGTCTGTTGGGTTCTCTCTGTCCCTTTTTGGGTAGTTGTTGCCAAGGGGGAGAACTAGTACTATCTACTATCTATTTATGTTCTTATGTTGAACCATTATGCTGTGAGTGGGTGTATGACTTTATCTATGTCTTATGTTGAACCAAAATTTCTTATGTATGGAGAGATTTTATGATATTGTGTTGATGTGCTCTTATGATGACTATGTTTGACATTTTGTGATATTTTGCTCATATATTTTTAATGGTTGTCACTGTGAGTGGGAGCTCTCCATTTAATGTTCGCAATGATTATCACTAAGAGGGGGAGCTCTTCAATAAAGCTGTCTTAAGCATAGAACAACCTTATTTCTTTTGGTCTATGTGTATATTGTCATCAACTACCAAAAAGGGGGAGATTGAAAGTGCAATCATGCCCTTAATCTTATTTTGATGTTGTTGACAATATACTCATAGGGGACTAACAAGGTTTGTCAAGTATATCTCAAGTGTTAGTCTCTTCGAGAGCATGTGTGTGTGGATTCTGACTTCGGAAATATTTATCTTCCTCAAGTACGAAGAAACAAGTCTACTGACTTAGGCACCTTTTTATGCTTGTTCTTGAGTATAGGGATCCCACACTATTAAGAGGGGAACATGGGGTCTTGTGAGAGTCTTGCTCAAATAATCTTCTAAAACTTATTGTCTGATCTTTGTCTCGGTCGGACGACCGGTCTTCATCGGACGTCCGGTACCTCCTTTCCAGAACAAAAACATCGGATTTCCGGTTTTCATCGGACGTCCGACTTCTCCTCATCAGTACAGAAACATCGGTTGACCGGCGTCCACCGGACGTCCGATACCTTTTCTACAGAACCAAAACATCGGATGTCCAGCGTTCATCGGACGTCCGATACTTTCTCTACTGTGCCAAAACATTGGACGTCCGGTGTCCTTCGGATGTCCGGTACCTTCTATACCGTGCCAAAATATCGGACGTCCGGTTCCTGTCGGTCGTCCGGTGTCTGCCGAGCCCTCGGTCGTCCGATGTGTATCGGACGTCCGACGCTGCTGTGCTGTTTTGGTCCCAACGGCCACTTCTTGAGGCATACTATAAATATCTCTCTCCTATCCCGTGGGAGGGTTGACCATTCACTTTGAACACCATCAAGAACACTTTTTTACTCTCTCTCTCACTCTCCTACACAAAATCTTAGATCCCTAAGGGATTTGAGAGCATTTGAGAGAAGTTCTCCACCCAAGTGAATGATCCACTCCTTCCCCTTCTTTGCACCAAAGGAATTTGTGATTTGAGCAAGTCTTGAGATTTTCCCCATTGTTCTTGTTACTCTTGGAGGTTGGATACTCCTAGGCAGTAGGAGTCTTTCGGAGAGGAATCGACCTTTGTGATTACCCCCGGAAAGTTTGTGAGGGTTTGGAGACCACCCCAAGGTCTACCACTAGTGGTTGAGAAACGCCTTCGTGGTGTTGTCTCAAAGGGGGAATATGTGTTCTTGATCCTATCTTGCAAGTTGTAGATACCTACTACATACTATGTTCCGCATATCCCAAGGTGACAATAATTGGATTCTTTCGGTGATTACCGTAGTTTGAGGAGTTCGTGTATTCACTAAGTGCTAATGCTTTGGTCCGATTCTTTGTTAAAAGGAGGCCTTAATATCCCTTAGTTTCCATTAGGACCCCGCTGCCATGGGAGGGTAGGACAAAACACTAAAAAAAAGACACATCCGTGACATTTTGGGCCGAACGAATTTTTTTCCTGTCATACATATGACACTTCTATGACGATAATTGTGACAAAACCCGGTATCATCATAGATGTGGTGGGCTCCTACTTCTATGACAAAAAATCATGACAGAAAACGGGCTTTTCTTCCTGGGCGGGCCAGAGACGCAGCTGCATGACATTCTTTGGGCCGTCCATGACGGAAAAAACCGTGGTAGAAGCGAGGGGGAGGAAATTTTTGGGGAGTTCCCGGTTACGGCGGGAGGTCGGGGGACGAGCGATCCGTGTTTCTCTCGTACACGTACGCGCGTGTGTGCGAGGCGTTGGCTCTAACTAAACCCGAGCGAGGCGTTGGGCTCTAACTGAACCCGAGCGATTGCACTGCAGGCTACGCGTTACTGAACCCGAGCGATCGATCGATGGCTGTTAACTGAACCCGATCGAGCGATTCCTTTGCGACTGCTGCTAACTGAAGCCGATCGATTGGATGAACAGTGAGCGTTGCAAGGGGGGGGGGTTGGATGAACAGTGAGCAGTGGCGTTGCCTCTGGATGAACATGACCCCGTGATGTGGTGGAGGGCTGGATGAAAAGTAGACGGTGGAGGGGTGGTTGAACAGGACCCCGTGGTGTGGAGGGCTGGATGAACAGTAGACGGTGGAGGGGTGCCCGTGGAGGGGTGGTTGAACAGGTGCCGGTGGAGTAGCGCGCGGTGGAGGCTGGATGAACAGGAGCCCATGGAGGCTGGAGGAGGTCGACGGTAGCCCGTGGAGGCTAGAGGAGGTCGACGGTGGAGATGAGAAGTATCCCGTGGAGTCCCGTTTTGCGGTATGCCACACCCCTCCCGATGAACAGGACCCCCGTTTCGACCGTAGGAGGTCCGTTTCGTCCGTTTTGCGGTACGCCACACCCCTCCCGATCAACAGGACCCCCGTTTCGACCGTAGGAGGTCCGTTTCGTCCGTTTTGCGGTACGCCACAGCCCTCCCGATCAACAGGACCCCCGTTTCGACCGTAGGAGGTATGTTTCCTCCGTTTTGCGGTACGCCAGACCCTTCCCGATCATCAGGACCCCGTTCCGAACGTAGGAGGTCCGTTTCCTCCGTTTTGCGGTACGCCACACCCCTCCCGATCGACAGGACCCCGTTCCAAATGTAGGAGGTCCGTTTCCTCCGTTTTGCGGTACGCCAGGCCTCGTTTCCATCGCCTGTTCTGTCCAAGCCCTCCCGATGAACACGACCACGCATTCCGTTCCGACCCAGCCGGTTGGCTCCCACGCGTTCCGTTGCCTCCCGATGAACACGACGCATTCCGTTGCCTCCCCATGAACACGACACATTCCGTTGCCTCCCCATGAACACGACGACGACGCTGTTTCTCCGTTCCGACCCAGCCATGTACACGAGCCCTGGCCGTACGTATGCGCGAGTAGGCGTTCGAGACCCCGCCCGTATGTACACATACGTGGCCGTATTTTCTTTCTTGCACCTTGGCCGCTGTACGTACGTGTACATGCTACGTGCGTGCCTCTACTATGACACGTACGCGCTTCTACTACGACACGTGCACGCCTCTACATCCACTAGTATATATGTACGTACACGTTCGCGACCAGAATGACAACGCTACGTACGCTTCGACCAGGTGGGTCCCGACTGTCAGGCACTTCCTTGCCTGCGAATATGTAGCTGGTGGGTCCCAGCAGTCAGGGGGCGAATCGTTTTTTTTGCCCGGACGCACTTCCTTGCGTGCGAAGATGTAGCTGGTGGGTCCCAACAGTCAGGGGAAACGTTTTTTTCGCGAAATACAGTGGCCCGTCCGGTGGGTCCCAGCTGTCAGGTGGAGGAATCATTATTTTCCGCGTAATAAGGAGGCACTTCCTTGCTGCGGCCGTGGACCCAGCTGTCAGCCTCTCCACGTACAGTACTCTTCCGATGAAAGTCGGTCGTTGACCACGTTTACCACGCCGCGCCGAGAGCACCAGGGCGGTGGTCTGGATGACGGCGAGGCCTAGGAAGGGGACGATGCGGAGCCGGGGAAGACGCAGCAGTGGAAGCCCGCGCGGAGAGGAGTACGAGGGTTCACTGGTTCGGCTGCGGTGTGAGGCTGCCGTCGCCGCAGAATAACAGGGGGTGTGGGTGAGTAGAGGGATGGCCTGGCCAACGGTGGGAGTAGTATGGGGCGGTGAGGCCTCCGCGGCATCACAGCCGGTCACGGGAGGCAGGAGCACGCGACACGACCGGCACTGCTTTGGGCGGCTGGAGCAAGAAGACCAGAAGTTGAAGAAGCACTATGGCCGTTGGATGGTACGATCACTGCAGCCAGAATCATTTATATTGACTAAGTTGACAAAGCCCTTGGTACGCGTCAACTTAGTAGGCCCACAGCTCGGATTTGGCAGAGAACATATAGCCCATTTGCGATTTGTAAGAATGTGCAGCCCATTTTTTAATTCTAATGGAACTTACTACAGCCCATTTACAGTTTGTTAAAAGTATAGCCCAACTTCTAGCTAGGATAATGATTAATAATTTCAAACAACCGCTCAAAACAGAAATAAAAAAATTCCCACATTTTGATGGGATCCGAAATATTTTTATCCGAAATTTCTAGGCAGGTTAAATATAATTTCAAAATAAAGTTGTATTACGTTAAAATCCAACGAAATATTGCGCGCGCAACAAGTAACGAAATTAAAAATTTCAAATTCCAAAAATAATATATTTTTCAAACTAAGTACGTGTTTGGTGCATAGTAACTGTCCAATTATTATAATTACATCCCATTTATTATTTCTTAAGGTCCATTTTCTTGTTAAGCCTAATGCATACCTCCTAGGAAAGTTTGCAGCCCAGCGGGGCGGAGAATAACAAGTTGACCCGGATATTGTGTACAACTGTCGGCCCAGTTGCATTGCTGATGTTCAAAAAAAAGGCCTGTGTAGTACAGTACAACCTAACATGGTTACTCAGCCCACATTCAGCGACGCCGGAAAGGACCAAACAAGGCTTCTGTACAACTTTTTGAAGTCACTGAGCTCAATTAATAACTTAAGAAAAAAGTTAGATTACAGTGGAACCTAATTAAAAGTTGTCACGAGCAAATAAATAATTCAACGGGTCCCACTTGTGCGTGTGCGTGTGTGTGTGTGTGTGTGTGAGAGAGAGACCCATCGGTCGATGCTCGTAAATACATCTTTCAGCCATATGCATTGCTGATGCTCAGTAAAAACTTATATAGTTGACACAATCATATAGAACATCATAGCACAGTAAACATGCATACAAAAATTTCACGCAGGCGGCACAGTCAGGATGGAAGCAGTGGATCGCTACGGGAAGGGCTATGTTGAAATCAACGAAGTCGTACATAACGGTTCATCGTCTTTATCAATGACGGGGAAATATCTTGAATGTTGTGCAAAGAAAACAGACAGACAACATAATAAGTTCTGCTAGCACATTAAGTTGACGTACAGCCCTTTCTAAAAAAGTTCAGGTACAAAATTAGAACAGGTCACAATCAAATGTACTGGCATATCAGTGCTTCACACCCATAGCTCGGATTTAAATAGTATCTGACAAGATTCAGTTGTTACCTCAAATTAGAGCACATCCAGGCAGCCAGCCCTGCCTCTTCTCCCAAAGAAGCAGTGGCCTCCGCCGCGCGATGGAGTAGGCCCTGTGCCATCCATCGTTCCGAGCAACACGGGGAAAGTCTGACGATGACTCCTGTAATGGACGTCGTCGACGGACCCTGGCACCAGCGGCGGCGGCAGGACTTCGATTGATGGATTGACCACTTCTTCGACATGCACGAACACTCGATACAGGTACATCCCTAACATGGTCCACGGCGGCCTTGGTGGTGACGAATAGTACAACCCCGGTTCCTGCACTTGTACCTCAACACCAATCACCTTCGGTATGGTGGACGGCTTCTTCATCCATGCCATAACCGTTAGAGCCCAGTTGTCTGGAGGAACAAACATACTTACGAGCTCACCTCCAAGGTCGTTGATAAGCTCGTTCATGGACTCGCTGTTCCAAGCACGTCGAGGCATGCCGTGGAAGGTAAGCTTTGTTAAAAACCCAAGCTCAGAGGGCACCGAGCCCCATCCTGGGTGCCACCGATCAAAGCTCACCAGCGTGCCTTCACAGAAAAAACGTCGGGAAGATTCGAACACACGACTGCAGTCGAAAGTTGTCTGGAACCTGACGAAGAAATCAGCCGGTGGCGGACAGACTTCGACGAGCAAGTCACTTATTTGGATGCCGTGCGCAATGCCAAGAGCTTTGACAAGGTCGTCCGGAGAGACGGGAGGCCGGTCGCCGTTGATGGTTACCATCAGCACTTTGCCGGCAAACTGGTCGTCAAGCGCCTCCATGCCACTGTTGAGCGACAACACGCAGCGACCAAAGGCAGGACGGACCTCAGGATCTCCGGGTCGGAGATCCGCGTTGACCGGCGACATGATAGTGCGCTTGAGTATAGGGAGTACAGGAGGGGGATTTGGGGGAACTGGAGTAGGAATCGAGATCCAGAGGTGGGGGAGGGGCGGGAGACTGGGGATGAAAAGGTAGCATGAATTTCAAGCACGCGCCAATATGCTCTCGGCGCGCAACCGCACGAAAACACCGGTGGCGCCCACATGTCGGCCTAAGAGTCTTTATTCTTTCTTTTTGGAGAGCCGGGCCTTTTTTTCAGGATCTTTTGAGAGCCCGGCCTGAGAGTCATAATTGACCTGTTTGGCATTGCGTTACTACTCGGCCCATATTCAACGACACCTCACTGGCCCAAACAAGTGTACATCATCGAAAAGACACTGAGCTCAAATTATATAACTTGAAAAAAGGAGATATACTCTGAACACTGGAGAATGGTGATGCCCTCATTTAGCCCACCAGTAGTTCGAGACAATAAACAGTTCGAAACAATGATATATACAACATTCAAACGCTGACTAGTGACTACTACTGACATAAATAACAAGACAGGATAGTTCATAAGAAGTCTTGCTACACCACCAAAACGCACCCATCTGCAGCGCTCAGACTCTCGTGATCCCGACGAGAATGACATTCTAAACAGAAGCAACTATTACATAGTAAGAGTGACATGGACGAGGATGACCAAATGAGAAAGAATATGCATAACAAAAGAAAGAATTACCCATCCAGAACCAGCAGCAAAGACAACAAAGTCATTCGAAGAGATGATCCAACACCATCATAATTTGTAGCCCCGCTTCAGCGACCAGTGATCCGGAGACACCAGTACTCCACCCTTTCGATGCAACAGCCCAATTACCTATCAACCTGAAGGCTTGAACCACATCACTGCCTGTCGTAATTGAGACTTCCAAGGATCAAAGTTAATCCGGATGCCTTTGTCATTCTCACCTTCTTTTGGCTGCAGGCTGTATCGTTGACAATCAGGGGAGTTTGCTCCCGAACTCCTAGGGCTCGCCGTGTAGACACAGTTTTCCATAGAAAACAGAGCCTCTCTGCCATCAAGGTCCTTGCCAATGATGATCTCCTGGTTAATCGGATAATTGAGTCCGAGAAACAGAGAGTGTGAACCAAGGCTGTTTAACCGCCTCCAACTAAAAAATCTTAAAGGCCCCAACAAGTTGGTATCCTGCTCATAGACATAACAGCCACTGTCCGGATACTCACGTATTAGACGGTGCTTGTATACAGTGGGGTTTTTGCAATATAACTTTTCCGGCTCATGTGTCCGAATGATCATCAGTCTTTTGTCGTCGTCTGATCGAGCGAGGAACCAGTTGTGCTTCCCTATTTTTGGCAAAGGTGGTGTGATTACAAAGGGCAGTAACTGTAGGGACACTGCATCATATCAAAAAGGACATGCATTGTTAATGTAAGATCAGCATTGTTCAGAGTATGAGTAGGATAATGCAAGAAACAACATTGATATGTCCCTATTGGAACTGGGAGGAAAATACAGGGAAATGTATACTGGGTTCGAAAATATAGAAGTGCCATGCATGGTTATACTCATGTTATCTCGCAATCGATTCTTCACAGGAAACTACCATGTCATGCATGTTATGTACTCCCTCCGTTCCCAAATATTTGTCTTTCTAGGCATTTCAAATAGACACAACATACAGATGTATGTAGACATATTTTAGAGTGTAGATTCACTCATTTTGCTCCGTATGTAGTCACTTGTTAAAATCTCTAGAAAGACAGATATTTGGGAACGGAGGGAGTAATCATGTTCTGTCCTCACAAACAAATTCTTCAAGGTAACTAACATACCATGCATTGTTATATACTCGTGTTCCGTGGGCAAATTTTTTGTGAGGATATTATTCTAGCCATTGATTGCTGAAGGGCGAATATAGGTATGTACACATGGTAAGCATTGCAGGATTTCACTACTTCCAAATATAGAGTTCTCCATATGCACATTTACTTCCCTAATGTATGGTTAGATGAAACCAACAGTGTGGTGCATGTTTCTACATCATGAAAATGAGGAAACTAACATGGCCATTGATACACACTCATATTTAGTAGTAGTATATAGATTACTGTAAAATAAGGATAATATCCATATATTCCTAACCGTTTGATTATTCAGGGTACAAATTGGCTGTAATGACATGGTCACAATCGCATGAATTAACTCACTCCAAATATAGCTGATTTACGGCGTCTCTAATATATTGCCATAGTTCTACTCAAATTCTGCTCAAACAGGGATATGCCAATCATCACAAAAAGTTCAAACAGTGTCATGGCGTCATCATTAACATGAGACGGAAACAACTTACACGCGCCCGTCCCAGCAATACGTGGTGCCATCTGCTTTGTCGATCGCGTAGATGAAGCCATTGTGTTCAATAGCATCATAGAAGTGTGTGTCAGCTTTGACGATGATCCACTGCGAGCCGAGTTGTCTCCAGCTAAAGAAGGCACCGGCGTAAAGATAGGCGAGTCCGCGGTCAAACAAGGCAATTAGCTTGAAGTCTGCGTAATTCGCATGTCGTGTGGGCACTTGGCAGATTACAATCTTCTGCAAAACAAGGTCCGTCCAACTGACGTAGTAATCTAGATGACTTGGACTGCGATGGTAATACTCTATATAATCCAACGGAGGAAGGATAATCTCATGGGAGGTCTGGAAGTTCACGGGCACCAACTTTTTACCGTCTTCTCTGAAGGCAGCCATCCAGTGGGAGTTCATGCCGACCCAGTACATACCTGCCAAGAAGTTTCGGGCGATGGTGACCGGATCGATGTCGAGGGAAATGATGTACGGCGACCCACTACATACCTGCAAAGAAGTTCGGCTAATGGAGATCGGATTGAACTCGAGGGGCATCATGAACGCCTCTGTATCATGGTGAGCCAATCTCGCAAGACCAGATAGCAGCAAGCAGGGTGTCTTGAAAAGCTTAGGCCTCGCTTCGACGATGGCCGTGTGCATGTCCCTCGAGCATGCAGCCAGCCGCAGGGCGCTCAACATATCTATAAACGAACAACAGAGGTCGAGGATGTCACTGGGGAGATTGCTCCAATCGCGGCTCATATGGATGCTGCGCGGTTCGCGTTCGGCCATGGTGGAGTTTGGAAGGGGGCTTGATTTACGGGGGAGAAGGATGTCGGTGCTGGAGCGGCTAGCGAGGGAATAGTGGTACTAGGGGAGGCGAGTGAGGCGACGGTACACGGGGGAACAGTGAGATGGAGACGGAGACGGAGACGGAGAAGGAGATGGAGATGGAGTGGTGCTATGGGAGCGGAGAGGGAGACGAGGCGAGGCGCCAATGTGCTGTACAGCGGCGGTGACAGACTGCACAGTGGACAGGGTGAGGCTGACTTTGGTAACCCGAACACGCCGCCTGGACTAGTGTCAGGCGCAGGGTGTTGTCACTTCACTGTGAGGACCGGATGAATAGTATTTTTACCATCAAGTGTACCACAGTTGTACTACTACTACTACTACTACTACTACTACTACTACTAGTAGTAGTAGTAGTAGTAGTAGTAGTAGTAGTAGTAGTAGGAACATGAGTACTCCAGTATTGTATAGCGGAAATAGGTCTCCCGTGCTAGCATGCCTGTTCACTTCATCGTTCAGGTATCATCCATATTGCGAGCAGAACCAAATTCTCGTGCATGCCCAATCAACGCCCTGCCGCGATGCATGCAGTGGTCGTTCTGGTGCATCAAGGACGGCATGCAGATCGTTCCACACTTGAGAAGAGGAAAAATGGAAAGGTAGAACGCGGCAGCAGAGGAAGAGAACGCTGACTAACGAGGCTGGGAGGGGATCGAGCAGGAAGTTAATGCTCCACGCCTAAAGGTTTTGGGAAAACCCGATTTTCATAAGGTGACTTATACTCACCTAAACGGAGGGAGTATTCCTTAACCAGAGAATGTTGTGTCTCCCACTCACGCGCTCAAAAAAAAACTACGACACAATTTTTATCTATTTGCATAGGTCCCACCTATTAGGAAGGATGGGCACGTACACGAACAGGTACGACTCATCAGTCTACCCGCATAGCCTTTTCGTTTAGTCTACCTAGCCGTCTAATCAACTGCCTGCACGCCACTTCTCCCATTTACTTCTCCATCAGGAACCAATTCTCCTCGGCTTCTTCACCTCCCCTTCGTCTTCATTTGCATCCAAACCCCACTGCGTTCACATTGTTTTAACCTCTTTAAATAATCATCTACTACTTCATTTAGACTAGCCATCTAATCCTAATTCTCCAAGCCATAGCCCTCCGTTCCAGCGGTTCCAAATGGCGAAAGAGATCGAGATGCAGGTTTTTAGCGTCCAACATGTCCTTGTCGAAGGCTCGATGTGCATTGTTGCCACCGTCACCGTCCACCCAAGGGTTGTTCGACAGTGGATCAACAATGTATCCAACTCCCTCGAAAAGGTAGAGACGAGGGTCATCGGTCTTGACGCAGAGTACACGGAGCGTGCCCCTGGGAAGATCCAGCGCGCCGCCGTCCTTCAGCTGTGCCTCGAAGATGATGTTTTGGTGTACAACATCATACACTCGCCCTCCATACCAGGTGAGCTTCACGATTTCTTTTCTCGGGAAGACGTATACTTCTGTGGGGCAGCCATCGAAGGGGACAAACAGAAGCTGGAGCCGTACAACCTTGATTTGAAAAGCATCGCTGACCTACAAACCAGAATCAAAATTCCTGTAGAAGATTGTGATAAACAGACACCATCCCTATTCGACGTAGCAAATTTTGTGCTCGGTACAAATCTTCAGAAGGGTGACGAGATGGTGGCATTAAGGTCGTCTGGATGGGAGAATTATCCCTTGACATACGAGCGGATAAAATATGCTGCCCTCGATGCCCGTGTGAGTTTCGAGATAGCTGCAAGGTCCAAAGAGCTTGTTGTGAAGCCGTCTCCCATAGAGAATGAGAACAAGAAGAAGAAGAAGAAGAAGAAGAAGAAGAAGAAGAAAAGGCTGCACCAGCAGGAGGGCATTATGGATGGATGAACTGTTTCGTCTCTTGAAAAAAAATTATTCCCTCTCGGTGTATATTGATATAGATGGACTATTTCGATGGTGCGCATGTCTTTGGAACAGAGTAGTAGCGTGGGTCCGCTTGACTATAAGGAACTATTTATCCGCATATATAGCTTTCTCTGCTACTCCTTCCAGTGATCGGTATGCAGTGCATGTGTCCGTAGACATGACAGCTTGTCCATGGAAGTTCAACTACGGCGACCATCACGTTTCATCTCGTGATTCCCACGACGCCTCTCCAACCCACGGCACCACGCCCCCCGACGTGCGCCTCACCCCTCTCGGCCGCACCGCCCCTCTGCCTTTGTGTGCATGACATGTGGGCCACCTAAAATGCGGCGAGCATCAAGTTTCTACCACAGCCACCCGCGATTCCCACGACGCCGCTCGAACCCACGAAACCACACGTCCCCCGACCTGGCTCACCCCTCTTGGCCCCACTGCCCCTCTGCCTACGGGAGCATTACATGTGGGCTAGTCACCCATCGGGTCCACATGTTATTGACTCAAAGGTAGGTGTAGTAAGGCGCTGAAGCTCAGTCCCGACGGCCCTGAGAGGGAAATGTAACTCCTGCGCCAGGGCTTGTGGTGCTCCCGCAACACGAACTCGTGCCAAACTCGAGATTTGTTTCTTTACTATACATGCACGCAATGATTTAATGGACATTGTAATCTCAACATGTGATGGGGAGCTCTAAATTTGAATTTGAAACTTATAAAACGAAAAGATTCAAAACAAATAAACTAGGAGAGAGGGAGTATATCGTAGGATGTGTCCCATACAAAATAAGTCCCCTGGTTTGTCACCGCGAAGATGCGGTTAGAAAGGAGCACAACGTCTTCCTACTCGTACAGCAACAAATCGGCCGCAGACAGCATGGTCCGCCTTTGACCGCCATGTGCAAGGTTCGTGCTATCTTATTCAATCTCACCGTGGTTCCATCATACCAATTCATGCGGTGGCCCGTTGCATGGCTGATCCCAATGTTGGACAAAGGTTCTACGGGAACGGTGTCACCGTTGTAAATGTTGTGCAAATTGATGTTGGTACCCTCCCGTACATATGCAAGCCAATCTCCACTCGCACCGAGCCTAATCTGTGATACAGTGGGCAGGGGGAGAATTAGGAAATGGACACGGAAGTAGTCTTTAGAATGCATTTACTACATGATCAAACTCATCTTACCTGCTCATCGGAGGAAATCCGAATGCCCCTCAACGTCGGCATCTCAAGGGGCGTCAACTTGCAACTACGGCCACGCCGCGCTGGAGAGACCCCCAAGGAAACATCCTCGTGCGTTGCACGGAACATCAAGATGCATTTGTATGAGTAGTTTATCTTGTGAGAGAAAAGGATGAACGAAGGAAGGCCTCTAGAGATAAAGATGGACACTACTACTACCAATGTGCTGGCCCGTGCGTTGCAATGGATCCAAAGTAGTAGAATAATACTTGTTCACGTGCTTGAAATATAAACACTCTAGTTTTGATATACATGTGTCAGCAGACATGACAGCTTGTCCATGGAAGTTGAACCACGGCGACCATCACGTTTCTTGTTTGTACCACTGCCACACCCACACGCGATTCCCACGACGCCGCTCCAACCCACGGCACGACGTCCCCCGACGTGGACATGGATCCTCTGACGTGGCTATCACTGCTTGCCCTGCCTTTCCTTCGCTGACAGGTGGGACCCACGCTTATGGGTCCCACATGTCAGTGACAGAATGGTAGGATTGTTCGCGTCAGGGGATCCTCATCCCCCCGACGTGCCCCTCATCCCTCTCGGCCCCACCGCCCCTCTGCCTTTGTGTGCATGACATGCGGGCCAGCTGAACTGCGGCGACCATCAACTTTCTACCACAGACACACCCGATTGGACGCAGTTTGCCTGCTCCGCTGCTGTGCTCCGATCCGTACTCCCGCACCATCCAATTTTCATCCAGCGGCTATGACACATTTGGTCCCGGGCATCAATCCTCAGCTGGAGTACTTATGTACTACAGGTAGTACCCGCCGGTGTGGCCATCTACGCCTCGTAACGCCTCGACACCCAGCTGTGGCACCCTCGCCACGGCCACACCACCACCGGCTCATCTCGAACGAGTGAGTCGCGGACCACGCCACCACCATGAGAATGACATGTGGGCCAGCCGCATTTAAGGTCCGCATGTCATTGACTCATAGGCCGGGCACTAAGCCACTGAAGTTCGGTCCCGTGGGCCCCGAGAGGGAAATGTAACTCCTGCGGCAGGCCTTGTGGTGCTCCCGCAGTACGAGCTCGTGCCAAAACTGGAATTTGTTTCTTACTACTACCAACTACTACTAGTAAGGTACACGTGCATTGCACGCATGAGATTCTGGTGGTTTGTGCATTATTCTTCTACATGTGGAGCTTTCTGGATTCTAACATGTGGCAAAATCTGGTGGAATGTAAGGTTAGGCAAGTTTGATTAACTTAGGTGAGTGTTTGGTTCAAGCCACACCTTAGGCAAGCCACACTAAGGCCCCACATGACATACACACAAAAAATGTGGCAAGATTCCCTTAGGCTTGCCAACTTGTGGCTCTCATTTTGAAGAACTAATAACTTTGCCTAAGCTTAGTTGTGGCAAAGTTAGTCATGAATTAAGTTCAACCATGGAGTCTTCTAGATTATACATGTGGCAGAATCTGGTGGATGATATCCAACGGCCAGTACTGCTCGGATTTGCCATCTTTGTACCGTCGGATTGGCTTCATCCAACGACCAACTTTCAAAGTTTTTCACACACTATATAGGGGGTATAGATATAGATGTGCCGGTCCGTTGCAATGGATCCAAAGTATATCTATTTAGTGGAGTGCACTCTAAACACATTATCTATTTATTTTCTCTAACCTTCCGTAGCCATGCAACCAAGCCACATAAGCTTCATGGGTGCCCCCCACATCATATTATTCATACTACGTTGATTGAAAAAAAGATAAATCACCCAAAACAAGATCTTCCCGTTTTTTGTTCCTACGATGTTGTGCCGTGCACGTACCTACTAGTTGTATAGTGGTAGTACTAGTAATATAGTATGAGGAGTACAAACTTGGTACTAGTAGGAGTAGTACTAGTACGGAATGCTCCTACCCTATCAATGAGCCCCGTCTGACACCAAATTTCTTGGCTTCCGTGCTACAGCTAGATCTTCCCCTCGTTTCTGTTTTCCAACCCGGCGGCGGGCGGGGTGTCGGTTTGCTCAACGACGGTCCCACATGAAAGTGAAAATGCTAGGCAACACGCCTTCCCTAAGCTATGTGTCGTGCCGGACGGGCCGTGTTGTACTCCCGATTCCCGGGCGTGTGGGGGTGCGACGCGAACGCGGCAGGCCTTTTCCTTTTACCAGCAATGTGCCCATGCGTTGCGACGGATCCAAAGTAGTAGAATAGTAGTATTTGTTCACAAACTTGAAAGAAATCACTATTGTTTTGATATACTCCTAATATATTACTCCGTCCGTGCCTAAATATTTGTCTTTTTTGAGATTTCAAATGGACTATCACATACGGATTATATAGACATATTCTAGTGTTTCTAGCAAGATGCCCGCGCGTTGCACGAAGTTGATGGAAAAGGTAAGCACAACTTATTAATTGACGGATGGAGTACTAGTTACAGTGATGCATATAATTAAGCAAAGGGTTCGCACATGTCGGTATTGACTGGAACGAGAATGCAACAGCACAATAAGAATTAAGGCCACGATGATGCGATCGCAGTGGTGGTTACAGAAGGCAAGAAGAAAGATGGATCCACGAACGTACGACCTCCTCCTCCTCAACTTAGTGCGCCGGGCCACCGACCGGCGGCTAAGGAGCGGCGGCTTTTGTGGCGAGGTCGAGGTGCTTCTCAGCAAAGGCATCCAAGGCTTCCAGCCGGTTGAGGAAGGCCAACGTCGTAGCGTTCTCACTGGCCTTGTAGATACCTATGTACACGATTTGCTCGTACACGTGGATGTGTAGGTCGACGAAATCTTGCAGGGCGAGGCGCCTCGCGGCGAGCGCGACCTCCAGGTGGACATTCTTCGTGGCGTCGGCGGGCAGTCGCAGGGCCATCAGTGCTTGATAGAGGTTCCGGCCATGGAGGCCGATTTGGGTGGCAGGCAATGAGGAGCCCGGGCACGCGGGCTGGAGGAGGACGGCGATGTCGTCCGCGAGCTTCTTGAGGACGGTGAACTTGTTGCTGGTGGCAACGATCATCTGGTCCAACTGAGAGTCGTAGTTGGCGTCGACGACGGCCATCCACCAGCCGGTCTCCAACACCGTCTGGAGACGATCCTCGGCGCCATGCCGCAGGCCGGCGTCGTGGACCATCTAGCGCAGCCGCTGGCCGCTCACGCGCATCGCCGCCATGGGTCTGGAGTGAGATCTTTTGCGCTTAGTGTAGGTTCTTAGGCAAATGCTTAGGTGCGTACGATGTGGTAGATGCATTGGAATGGAGGGGCGCCTTTATATAAGGGCAATGAGGGCAAACTGCGTTGCATTCACATCGTGCAGCCTCTTTTCCCGAACCTCCTCCCATTACTTCCCTCATGCATTAATTGAAGGAGGATGCATTGCCCGTTCAACATATCGGGAACCGCTACTCCCTCCCTCGTCTGCATTAAAGCCGTATCGGGAACTGCGCCGCCCGCTGTCAAATCGAATACTCCCTCCGTCTAGGTGAGTATTAAGTCATCTTACGAAAACCAAATAGTAAACACATAGGCGTGGTGCATTAACTCTCATGTAGTTTCTTATTTTTTGACATAAATAGAGGAATCAACCAAGAAGAGATGTGGGGCTTGTATGCTTTTAATGACTTGAGACTATCAAACATGACATGTAGTGGTCAGTTCGTTGCACAAGAACAAATACATCCCACGTCAGCACACACGCATCTTATATAGCATCACATCCAATGGCTATAAAAGATGAATGAGACCAAATTATATCTCATCTAGATGAGTTCTAGCAAAACTGTATTAATAATACTTAGTACTCCTGCGCCATGTATCATATATTAGTATCATGTAGTACTTTATTTATTGCCATGTATGACACATAGTACTCAACTCTCTCTCTTTCTTCATTTAGTTCTATGACACCTCATCAAAATTGCTAAGGCTAGTACCATAACAACCAGCCTTAGCAAATACTAAACATTAAGTTCTCTCATTTTCCTCTCCACCTTGGTCACCTAGACGGAGGGAGTATACTGCGCGGGCTTTTCCTGCGCGGTAGGCGGGGCAGTTCCGCCTAGTCGGTTCGACAGAGACGCGAGAAGACGAGGGAGTAGGCTGCTGCAAATGTAGGGCTGTGTGATTTGACAACAAGTTACTGCTGGACAGGTGGGGCCCCGTGATTTGACTTGCCATTATCATTTTAACTGCGGCGCTACGACCGGCGTGAGTCTCCTGATTCCTGACCACCTCCATACAGGTGCCTCTCCCAATGCTCCACCATGTAGTAGAGGCTGGCTCTTGCATGAGAGCCCACTTCTCCACTTTTTCCTTGCCTCTCTTTCCTCCACATATGCAAAAATGCCATGTAAAGCGCACTATTGTACTTACTTGCTCCTACAGGTGCTTAAGCTTGCCACATAGGCATAAAGTCTGATGTGGCAAGTTAATCAAGAAGAGAGAGACTAGTTTGGTGACCCAAGGAAGAAACGGTGCTAAGCACGTGTACCTAGGTGAAAAGACAATTTTGAGTCTATAGCTAATTAAATGAAGCAAACTTAGCAACACCATTTCATTGGAAGAGGTCACTCCTTGGCAAATGCAATAAATACTAGTACTCCCTGTGTCCCATAATATAAGAACGTTTTTGGCACTACACTAGTGTCAAAAACTTTCTTATATTATGGGACGGAGGGAGTACGAAGAAAGAGATAGAGGGAAGTAAAAAAAATACACTTATAGCCAACCTTATAGCCAAAACCTTGTTGTAGTATGAGTGACTAAGTGATGACTATGTATGACATGCCAACATCAGATAGCCTAACACACCGTGTTAAATCTCCAAGGGCGCGACCGCACGAGCGACGCGACGGTCGTGGTAGGCGCGACCACGATACAGGCTGCTGGCAGCCCTTGGATATGAGATCAAACGGTCGCATGCTAAGTTGCTGAAAATTTGCAGAATAACCCTCCAGGATAGGATATTCACCCATAGGTCTAGAATCACGCCATGCAACCGTTCGATCTCAGATCCAAGGGCTCTCGGAAGCCCGTATCATGGGAGAATGGAAAGCCACTACCCTGTCGTTCGCATGCTGGCAGTTCGCTCCTACTCGTCCCCGCACGTCCTTCAATACTAGGGCGGTTCGCTCTTAGTCGTCCCATCCATTCATATTATGGCAGTTCCACTAATCCTAAACCTCCTCCCAAATCCATGGCATCCCAAATCTCCCCGATCGGCGGTGAGTACAAGGTTAGAACCATCACCGGCGATGAGTTCGACGTCATCTACACCCGTTCTTCCGCGACGGTGAAAGGATGCCTTTCTCGCTTCTGACGCATGTTTGAAGACTCAGATGATGAGTGGGTCGCTGGGCTAGATGTTGAGTACACCACAGTCCTGGACGAGAGAAGGATCTAAAGGACGAAGAGAGGAAGAAGCCCGCCGTGATCCAGGTTTGCGTGCATGACTTATGCTTGGTCTACCACATATGCCATGCCGACGTTGAGTGCCAGGATTTTAAGGACTTCCTCGAGAGCAACCTAGTCAAATTCGTTACTGTAGACTTTGGTAACGACAAAGAAGTCCTGCGTCGGATAGGCCTCGTTGTAGGCAACACCTTCGACCTCCAGAAGAATCGGCTGGTGTCCTCTCGTCAGCCTTCAATGCTGACCCTGGCAGGAGCCATGGTTCATCCTTCGTACGGTAAACTGGAGAAACCTCCATACACGTTTCATCGTCATGCATGGCAGCGGAATGTACTAGATATAGACCACATCCACTATGCTGCAATGGATGGCTACCTTTGCTTCAATATCTACAAGGGTTCGATGAAGAGCAACAGCCAAGTGTGCGGTTCAAGGAAAGAAGTATTGGCCAAGGGGAAGAGGGACAAGGACGAAGTCGAGGACATGGACGAGGACTCCGAGTAAGGTGGCAGTGTCATTGCTCATGGTGGTTCTAATGCAGTGTCTACCAGAATAGTTGCAAAGTTTAATTTCAGGTGTGCTTAATTTAATTTAAGGGGTGTGTTGTGCTGAGCCCCCAGCAGAACTATGTGATGTTTCTTCTTGTTACTTTAACTCTTCAGTACGTACATACTAGTATTTCTTACATTTCATCTTTTAGTTGGTATAGTACTACCACTCGTTTCTTCACATTATATACGTACAATATATATGGCCAACATCATATAGCCAGAAGTTTAGTTGTCAAAGAATTTCAGGGTGCTTAGTTTTGTCAAAGAATTCCAGGGTGCTTAGTTTTATTTGAGGGGTGGGTTGTGCACTTGTGCTGGACACCATTATTGTGACAAGCCTTTTTAATAGTACTATATGCATAATTTGGCGACGAGCGCTCTCTGTATGTACCACCTTTTTTTTAATTTCAAGTTTTGCTCCATGGCGCAATCCATCGATACTACTACTGTACAAAAGTGGAGTATATACATTTTTTAAAAGGCTAGAGGGCGGGGCAGTCTAGCTCGGTCGGTTTCACGAGAGGCGAGGGCCTTTGTGATTTGACAGCTCATTACTGCTGTCAAATCGAATAGTACTGCGCCGCCCGCTGCATGCCCGGCGCCTCCATTAAACCCCTCCGTTAAACCCGCATGCAAACCGAGAATCCTACTCCTGCCACATGTCCGGTCATGAGCGGGCCGGAATTAAACGCAACACCGGCCGAGTTCCTCCCGTC
This sequence comes from Triticum aestivum, assembly GCF_018294505.1. Taxonomy (NCBI): domain Eukaryota; kingdom Viridiplantae; phylum Streptophyta; class Magnoliopsida; order Poales; family Poaceae; genus Triticum; species Triticum aestivum. The sequence continues at coordinate 564,627,936 of NC_057799.1, forward strand.
CGCCCTCAGTTTAAACGAGGCCAGACGCCGGCCAAGCTCCTACCGTCCGCCATCTATTTACACGAGGCCAGACAGACAGCGGGCAAGAATCGCACCCCTCCGCCGCTCCCCCATCTCCTCCTTCACCATTTTCTCCACTCTTCCAATGGCTTCCGATGAGCCGTTCTCCGGCATCTTACCCGGCTGGGTGGCCCGCCGAGCCCTCCGGATACGGGCGAGGCCGCTCGGTGCTTCACCAACCTCACTTGGCCCGACGGAGCCAGTTGCCGCCCCAAGCAGGCGCGTGGTTCAGCAACTCGCCGCTCCAGTTCAGCTCGATGAGGAGTGGCGAGTTGCTCCACGCCGGCACGATGGCTAGCACGCTGGTACGGGCGCCGTCGCTGCCGCGTCGTACCGCGCCACCAGTGTCTGCGGTGGCCGCGCCTCCCGTGTCTGTGGGCGCGCCTCCCGTGCCTGCGGCAGCGCCATGTAGGCAGAGACAGAAGCCGGGTGCGTGGAGAGCGACGAGTCGGTGGCCAGCTTCTCCGTCTCCGCCACCATCATCGAGGAGAAGTAGAACACGGGAGGCCGCCGCCACTTGGGACCCATGAAGCCCACCGCCGAGGCGACGACCGCGGATTCAGGTGGTTTCTTTGCTGCTTCGTCTCTTCCGAGGACCTTCATCGACCCCGCTAGTGTCTGACGGACATGAGGAAGACAAAGGGATCCGCGGGCGGCCATTTAGAACTAAAATAAGTCTAGATACATCCATTTCTAGGACAAGTATTTCCGGATGGAGGGAGTATTAATTATACAAGAGAGCCGGATTGGCACCTCTTAGTTCATGTAAATGTAATGAAATCCATCATGTTTATATGAAGATCCGGCTTTTTTATACGAAATCCTTCATGCTTATATGAAATCAGTCCGTGTTTGCATGAATTTCATCTGGTTGGTTAGAGTTGTAAAAATGTATGCCGCTGGCGTTTGATGTCGTCCTCCGCATAAGGAAGCGGGAGGAAATTTGCCGGCTGCCGTTGGAGATGCTCTTTATGCTGGAAATAATAGAGTGACATCCAATCCATTTGAGTTAATTGCCTGTATGATTGTCCCTCTATACAAAGTTAATTGCATGTACAGTGTACACGTGACTTGCAGGGTGGCTACAGCTTCGTACAGAAAGTTAAAAAGAAACAAGTCCATCCTTAATCTTGTATTCTAAGTACTCTGTGGGTTCCACTGTCAGTACAGTAGCGAAAGAAGTATATATTAAATAAGTAGAGTAATATATAATATAAAAATATAAAGTTAAAAGACAGAATTCAAACTCATGTCATCGTGTTGCGAGCATCCGGCGCTAACCAGCCCAGCACATTTTTGTTGTAGAACATGCTGGAGATATATCTCCATGTCTACTCTTATATATACTCCATTCGTTCCTAAATATTTGTCTTTTTCAGATTTCAAATGGACTACCACATACGGATGTGTATGTAGACATATTTTAGAGTGTAGATTCACTCATTTTGCTCCGTATGTCTTTTCAGGAAGGGGTCAGATTTGTCCTTGATTTATTTATGAGGTATCCAGATGGCACTGCACCGCCAAGAAAAGAGGGTAACATCAAAATTATGGACTACTTTTTTGAGTATGTTGGTAAGGTCCGGTCATAGTCACTTGTTGAAATCTCTAAAAAGACAAATACTCCCTCCGTCCGGAAATACTTGTCATCAAAATGGATAAAAGGAAATGTATCTACACGTATTTTAGTTTTAGATACATCTCTTTTTATCCATTTTGATGACAAGTATTTTCGGACGGAGGGAGTAGAAAACAGAGTTGGTGATGATGGTGTGCGTGCCATCCTGCAATATAGGCCGTCAGATTTATATCTAACGGATAGGAAAGAAACTATGGCAATTTTGCAAAAATATACCCACACATCTCTCCACGTTCGCAAATAAGGCCTTCCCTCGTTCAACCTTTTCTCTCACAAGATAAACTACTCATACAAATGCATCTTGATGTTCCGTGCAACGCACGGGCATCTAGCTAATTTCTTTTAAAATAGTTGCTACGATAATTGGGTTGAAGTGATATATTTTATGTCTGCCCCGAATGATTTCAGATTCACTAGTAGTAACAAAGAAAAGGTTGCCTTGTAAATTATCAGAAAACAGGGTGAAAACTATCACATGAGGCCGGTAAAAACAAGGCACACTGGGTTCGGCATCATCGTCACTACAGCTGTCCGCGCGCGAGAAGTCTACATATCGAGGGGGCTACCGAGCGAGGCACCGAGACACAATGTTTGAGAGAGAAACCAATTGACAGATTATGATCAGATCGAGTTGTCACCCTTCTGCTGTCATTGTTAGGGGGGAGGGAGAGAAAGACGTATCGAGAGTGTGCACGGTAGGCACAGAGGCACAACTAGCGAGTGTGTGTGTGTGTGTGTTTGAAAGAGGAGTAGATAGATTATTATCAAGATCAATGTGCCACCCTACTCCTTCGGTGCCGGGTAGTGTGTGTGTGTGTGTATGTTTGAGAGAGAAGCCAGTCGATAGTTTAGTATCAAGATCGAGGTATCACCCTACTCCTTCGGTGTTGGGAAGTGTGGGTGTGTGTGGGGGGGGGCAGTGACACTCACATATCTCTACTCTTATAAAAAAACAGAGTTGGTGATGATGGTGTTCCTGCCATCCTGCAATATAGGCCATCCGATTTATATCCGACAGACAGGAAGGAAACTATGGCAATTTTGCAAAAAGATACCCACACCCCTCTCCGCATTTGCAAATAAGGCATTCCCCCGTTCATCCTTTTCTCCCACAAGATAAACTTCTCATACAAATGCATCTTGATGTTCCGTGCAACGCATGGGCATCTTGCTAGTAGGGAGAAGGAGTTTGTGTGACACATATTTGGCTATATTAAGGGATAGGTAGATAGCATATGTGTGAGAGACATTATTATACTTTGAGACATTAGTGGCTGTGGGTGGGCGGAATTAAAGGGGTGGGCGTGTTAGACATAGAGAGCGTGTGTGTTTCTGTGTGAGAGACTTGTAGGACGGGGTAGAAAGACGAATTTAACCCTGACAGAGGGAGAGAAATACACGAAGTGCGCGTGTGTGATTCCAATGCCCACAGGGAAATGAGATATGTATGCGTGTGAGAGAGATTGCACAATTCATTCACGTATCACTACCTAGCGAGCGTGGACGTGCATCGCTTGAACATAAGTCAATATCTACTTCGTATCATGGCCAAAGGTACAATATCGATTCAACGCCATAAAGATTGGACACTCAAATATCACATTTTTTCTATTTAAATAAACCTTTTCAGTTGTGCATGCCAAAGTTACAGTGATGTTTCTTCAAACAACCAATGTAGCTATCATGTATATGCACCATTGTTACTCTTGCATTCAAATTCATTAGTCTTGGATGATTTGAGTTTCTATTTTGAAGTAATATATGTAATATTCATATATGAATTCAACGGGTATGCAATTTATGAAATGGAGGCTATGTAATCATATGAGGTAACACTTTTAAGTAGCTGACTACAATATCCATTTCTTTTTGTGCGCCTCTACACTAACACGTCAATGCATTATGTTTAAAGTAAATAACCAATGGCACTAAATTATCTATTTACACGAGAAATACATAGGCTGAGCGTTTGACCCCTTTTTTGTGAACGCGCCACTACACCCATACGATTGGCCGCGCCCGTGTGAACGTCCAAGTTATCGGCGCATCATCCCGAGTTATTGTCTTTTTTTCTGGGGTGGACTTCACACCAGTTATTAACTGCTGACGCGTGCCCCGTGTACACAGTCTAGCATGACCTTCCCGCTAGCACGGTCCAAAATTAGTTGAAACTGGATACGAACGATCCCAAGGGCGGCAAAATCTCCCGCCTCCTTCTAAAATTTCCGACACCTTAGTCTTTAGCATGCGAAATCCCCATTTTGTCCTTGGTGCACGGAGACCAACAGTTACAATACCGCCCTCATCTACATGATAGGTCGGGGCTGCTTTGGTAACTTCCGGTTCCCCCACTACACGGCACCCCCATTTCCTCTCCCCCTCCCGCAAAAACGACTAACTCCACAGCACCAGAGCATCTTACATCACGCCGTCCGTACTTCATCGCCCTTTCTCCCCTCCCCTCTCGAAACCCTAGACTGCTCATCCACCGGCGTACCATAGCCCATTCACTGCCAG
>NC_057799.1:564632362-564633063 GCF_018294505.1 Triticum aestivum
AAACGACTAACTCCACAGCACCAGAGCATCTTACATCACGCCGTCCGTACTTCATCGCCCTTTCTCCCCTCCCCTCTCGAAACCCTAGACTGCTCATCCACCGGCGTACCATAGACCATTCAGTGCCAGCGGCGTCCACCTCATCGGATATGCTTCTGCGGCCGCATCTACCCCTCCCACCTCCCCTAGAAACAAGTAGACTGCTCATCCACCACTGTACCACAGCCCATTCAGTGCCGGCCTTGTCCACGGTGCCGGATCTGCTTCGCCGGTACTCTCGTCAACTGCCGCGCATCTGCAGTGGCTCATTCGTACTCCCCACCGGAGACGCTTCGTCCACACCCCCCGGAGCCGCCCCACCAATGCCCCCGTCGATGGCCTCTGATCCTCTTCGCCGACACCTTCCTCAACCCTACCGGAGCCGCTTCGCCGACACCTTCCTCAACCCTATCGGAGCCGCTTCGCCGACACCATCGTCAACCCTACCAGAGTAGCTTCGCCTATACCATTCTCAACCCTACCGGGTCCGCTTTGCCAACTCACAAGTCCACGGCCTCAGATCCGCTTCCTCGCACCCTCATCCAACCTACCGTAGCAGCTTCTGATGCCCCGTCCACAGCCGCAGATCCGCATCGTTGACACCACCCTTAACCCAACCACCGGAGCAGCTTCTGACGCCCCGTCCACGGCCGCAGATCCGC